>NW_027397132.1:2020451-2034821 GCF_003265705.2 Callorhinus ursinus
CAGCAGCAGCAGCAGCACCTGCAGCAGGACCAGTTACAGCAGCAGCAGGAGGAGGAACAGTTACAGCAGCAGCACCTACAGCAGGACCAGTTACAGCAGCAGCAGGAGGAGGAGGAACAGTTACAGCAGCAACAGCAGAACCAGTTGCAGCAGCAGCAGCAACATCAGGACCAGTTGCAGCAGCTGCAGCAGGAACAGCAGAAGCAAGAGGAACAGTTACAGATGCAGCAGCTGCAGCAGCAACAGTTACAGCAGCAGCTGCAGCAGCAACAGTTACAGCAGCAGCTGCAGCAGCAGCAACAGTTACAGCAGCAGCAGCTGTTGCAGCAGCAGCAGCAGCAAGAACAGTTGCAACAACAGCAGCAGCAGCCCCATCCACTGGAGCCAGAGGAGGAGGAAGAGGTGGAGCTGGAGCTCATGCCGGTGGACCTGGGGACGGAGCAGGAACTGGAGCAGCAGCGGCAGGAGCTGGAGAGACAACAGGAACAGCGGCAGCTGCAGCTCAAACTGCAGGAGCAGCTGCAGCAGCTGGAGCAGCAGCTGGAGCAGCAGCAGCAGCAGCAGCTGGAGCAGCAGCAGGAGGTGCAGCTGGAGCTGACCCCGGTGGATCTGGGAGCCCAGCAGCAGGAGGTGCAGCTGGAGCTGACTCCCGTGCAGCCGGAGCTGCAGCTGGAGCTGGTGCCCGCCGCAGGGGGCGGCGGGACTCCGGCCCCGGGCGCTCCAGCCGCGGTCGTGGTGGCCCCCCCGGGCTACGTGGTGCTGCAGGAGCTCATGGTGTTGCCGGCCGTGGCGGCGCCCGCGGTGGTGGCCATCCCGGGCCCCGCGGGCAGCGCGGCGCTGACTCCGGCCAGGCAGCGGCGGCGGCGGCGCGCGCGGGACCGGCCGACCATCTGCGGGGAGTGCGGCAAGGGCTTCAGCCGCAGCACGGACCTGGTGCGGCACCAGGCCACGCACACGGGCGAGCGGCCGCACCGCTGCGGCGAGTGCGGCAAGGGCTTCTCGCAGCACTCCAACCTGGTGACGCACCAGCGCATCCACACGGGCGAGAAGCCCTACGCCTGCTCCTACTGCGCCAAGCGCTTCAGCGAGAGCTCGGCGCTCGTGCAGCACCAGCGCACGCACACGGGCGAGCGGCCCTACGCCTGCGGCGACTGCGGCAAGCGCTTCAGCGTCTCGTCCAACCTCCTGCGCCACCGGCGCACGCACTCGGGCGAGCGGCCCTACGTCTGCGAGGACTGCGGCGAGCGCTTCCGCCACAAGGTGCAGATCCGCCGCCACGAGCGCCAGCTGCACGGCGCCGGCCGCTCGCGAGGCCTGGGCCTGCTCCGCGGCTCGCGCGCGGCCACCGGCGGCCCACCGCGCTCCGAGCAGGCGCCGTGACCGGGACCGGGCGGGCACGGGCGGGCACGGAGCGGGGGGGGGGGGGGCGGGGAGGGCGCGGGCCCCTCCCGCCCCGTTCCGTGGCCGCGGGGCCGGGCTTCCCGCGCTCTCCCTGCTTAGCGGAGGGGAGGCCACGTTCACACACGGACCCTCGGAAACGCTCCTCGCGCCATGAGAGGAAAGCCGCCGGGGCCAGGCAGCCCAGGTGTCGCGCATCCCTACGAACAGCGCGCCGCGCAGATTTGTTCCTGGGTACCGATCCGTGAGGAGTCTGCCAAAGCCCTTTCCCCGGAAAACTGGACTTGGCAGAAGTGAGAGAGCCACAGGAGAAAACTGCCAGTGACACGTGTGACAGTTGGTGACATCAGACACGCATCGAACACTAACCAGGGAATCAAATATATGTGGTAAAACGCACACGAATAGGATTTGGTCCTGGTGAAAATTTCTTCAAGGAAAAAAAAAATGGGGGAAAAAGGAAATGTATCTGCACTTTGTAGAAAACCGATCAAGGCGTTAAATTGTCGTCAATGGCATTTGCCTTGAAAGTACTTTCTAGAATGAAAATGCCTCAGGGTGGATATCATCCTGATTAAAATGTTTGTGTTCATAAGCACAGGGTCAGAGTGTCCCCTGGGTCAGTGCACAAATGCCAGGAAGCCCTTCCCTGGGTCGAGGCTAAACCTTCCCTCCTGGGGAACCCAGGGTTCCAGTGAGTGTGGGAGGCAGGCTCTCGCCCTCTTTGCTGCCAAGGTCCCGCACCCACGGTGGCCTGGCAGTGTCCTCTTGAGCAGAAGCCTGCGGCTGAAGCAGAGGGCATTCCGAGAATGCTCTCCACAGTCCAGTGGAGTGTTCCCCTTGGGGAAGGAGCTCTGAGCTCAGCCCGCCCTGACCTCCCTGGGATCTGCCATCTCTGGGCTTCTCTTTTGCTTGTCCAGGGACTAAGGCTATGGGGTTGGGGCCTTGAGACCCAGGGGCAGGGTTCTCCTGGGCCGGGCTATGCAGGGTGCTGGCCCGAGCAGATCTGGCCTCATCACTGGTGGGGTCAGAGGGAGAAACTGGGGGACAAAGTTTGGAGGCAACAGAAATGCTTTTTACAACGTTTACAAAATTGTCTGGGGGTCTGTCTGAGCATTGGCAATGTTAATGCCTGTGGGAAGGCAGGACAGTGGAGGAGGCTGCCCGCCCCTTCTGCCCCAAGTGCTTGCTTCCTGCTCTTGACTTCCCATGTGCGGCTGCTTCGATGCTGCCCCCCTCTCTTTGCTCCCTGCTTCTCCTTTACTAACACAGCCTGCGACATCTTACAAATGTGTTGGTTAAGTGAGAAACAAAAATTGAAAAATAAATTTAAATGAAGAAATACATTGTCTTGTCTCTGCACAGCTGGATTTTGTGTCTTGCCACCAGTTTCATTTCGGCAGAATATTTTCCTGGTCGCTCTAGAGCAAGGGACTTCATATTCAATCCCATGCTCAGTGCTCCTCCCCCAGACTCTTCCTTGTAACCTGAGTCCGGTGGCCTAGGATGGGCCTATTCAATAAAACCCTGCTGGGAGGGATGGGGACCTGAGGGTAGATGCTTGAGGAGGCCAGTTTGGGCATCTCCTAAGGACAGCTTTTCCCTTCCTCTGCCACTGTTTACAGTATTTGTGTACAATGGTGATTTCCTCACTCCCCCATCCCCCCACCGATGGGCCAGAGCCATTTCCCTGAGTAACCATTCACCAAGGCGATGGGGTATCAGATCTTTCAAATGGGGCTCTGACCCCTCAGGGGTGCAGGTCCGGGTCATCCCATTAGACGGGCCTCCTGGAGCAGCAGAGGTGCTGAAGGCAAGGGGGTCCGGGGATGGTGGGGGAGATGAGTGCCCACTGCAGCAGTAGGGGCCATAGGGTGACCCCCCCCCCCAGGCCTTCTGGCATCAGCGTCCTTCCCCGAGTGGAATCCATGCGGGGTGTGGGGCAAGGAGTGGCCTGAGCAAACGTTGATTCTCTGCCCACATCTTGGGTGGATCCTTTTGCAGACACGTGGGCTCCCCCCACCCTGCTTGGCTTCCCCCAGCAGCCCCTGCGGCTCTTCCATCTTCCACACTCGCAGAGAAGAGGACGTGGGCCCCACCTCTGAAGAGTTGTGAAAGCCCGGCTCCCTTCCTTACGTTGGCATGAGTCTGAGGCACCACTTCTGCTCCAGAGGAGCTCCGCGATGAGGTAGAAGGCCCCTTGCCTCTGTAGGGCTTTGCCTGAGACCCTCTCCTTCCTCCCCACCCCTCCCTGGTCTGCACCCCTGCTCCTACCAGCCTCCCCTGGCGCTTTCCTTGAGTAACATTCTGCAGTCTGCTTCCGCGGAACCCAGGGCAGGGGCCCAGTCCAGGTGGGTAGGCCAAGCCTGTTGGTAGGTGAAGGCCATGTGTTGGGTGGGGTTTGTCCCAGGTGTTGACAGGCATTGCTGAAGAGCTCACAGCCCAGTAGGAGAGAGACATGAGAGACACACACATAAATGGTCATACAGTGGGACGGGCTGCGGGGGGACAGAGCACCTGACCCTGACATGGTGGAGCCAAGTGGCCTCACAGGAGTAGTCTTGCTGAGCCATAAAGGTGAGCACAAGAGGGACTACAGGGGAAGGCGGTCCAGACAGAAGTCACATGGTGCAATGGATCAGAGCCAGAGAGAGCCGGATGTGATTAGGAATGGTGAGAGTTTCCAGATGGCTGGGCGGTAGGTGTTACAGGAGACAGGTGGTGGAATGAAAGGGAGAGCTAGGGGCTAGATTTTGTGGAACCTATTGGCCCCAGACTCCCAAATTCCTCCTGTTTACTGCCCTGACTTCTCCCCAGAACTTCTCAGCATCCCTGTCTCCTTTATTAGGCTTCTCCATTCCGATAGGCATCTAAGACTAAGCAGGCCTGCCCTCTGTGTCCACCCCCCACCCCCAATAACTCCTGAGTCTGGAAGCCCAGCCAAGTGTGGCCCCGTGAGTCAGGCTTTATCCTCCCCCACCCTGGGGTGGGGACTGCTCACCCCTGATCCCTGCCCTCATCACCCAACTCCCCCCACCTTGTTTTTGCCACCGAACCACAAACCAGCTCAGTCCCCAATCCTGGCCACTCTCCACCCCCATCCCTAGCAACAGTCTGGGCAGCAGAGACAGGAATGGGCACCCTCCTCCGTGCCCAAAAGTGATGGGAGCCACGGTGCCTGAGCCATCCTTCACTCCTGTACTTTTGTTTTGAACAAACGTCATGGGCAGAACCTTAGTTCGGGCCATGGGGTGGCTGGGTCCAGAAGCCGCACTGCCCACCCACCCGCCCCAGCCAGAGTGCCTAGGGCCCCTGCCTGCACTCCCCACCCCGGCGAACCTGCATCCTGAGCCCCTGTCTCTGCGGCCGGGAAGCCACCCATGGCTCATCCCCATTCACAGCTCCCAGGGCCAGTGCGTCCCAGACTTGGCGTCCCGTGTCAGGAACGGGGGAATCCCGGTGGCAGACACATGACATGCCACGGCCCAGGGCTGTGTAGCAGGGAGCTAGGCTCCTCATCTCCCCCCGTCCCGGCAAGGGCTCCCCCTCCACCTGCTAGCTGTAGTACAAGCCGCATCCAGCAGTTCTTAGACTAGAGTCAGTGGTCATCACGTTCACGCATTCACCTGTGCCCTTGCTCACTGTGGGGGACTCTGCTTTTCAGTGTTTCGATCACTCCTCTGTGATGAGCTGACAGCCAGTTAGGCTAAATCATGTGTGTTGGGAGACATGAAAGGAAAGCGTAGAGACTTGGGCACTAAGAAAAGAAGTTTCTTAATGGGTGGCAATCTTGTAAAGGAGTCCAGACTCAAGGCTGGCTCATCAAGTGAAAAAATACAATGTGAATTTTTTTTTTTTAAAAGCTCACAAAATGACTAAGAGTACAACCGGTCTTAATTTTTCATATAATGAGCATATCTACAAGGGTTTGCAAAAGATAGGGATCCTGTTGTTTTTGTGAGGGCGTCGGGAAAGGGCTCCAGGTCTTACGTACCTTGGGGACTAGTGCTAGCCGGAGGGACCCTGGTGTGAAATCCTTCCTGCCCCTTGGTGATGTGTTAGTCACCATAACCGCAGAACAGCAGGGTGTCATGTTGCTTTCTTAGCGATTAGGCAAATATCTTTCTCGGCTGGCCCTTGGGCTGTACTTGTGTTGTATCAGGAGCTGGCTGGCTAAGCCCAGGATTCTCTAAAATGGAAAATCCCCAGGGAATGAGATAAAATCAAATCTATAAAACAGAAAAGAGCCTGACTCTTATTATTGGTCTTTGCTTCCTTTGAGTCAGCTTGGTATCTTTTAGGAAATAGCAACTTTCCTCCGGGGAGGGCTTGGGGATTGGAATTCCAGCCACCAGTTACTTTGTGACAACTTTCCTTGCCTGCGAAATGGGAGCAAGAGTGTTTATTGTTCTGGGTTATTGTGTGTCAAACTCAACAGGCGAAATAGTACTGGCAAAGGGGCAAATGGGCCCAGCACACCTTAGGCCCTTCGAATATGTTTGTTGCATCTAAAGCAAGAAAGTGTCAAACACAAATTCTTTCCTCTGGTTGGATTTTCTGAGATAAGGCTTTCTACGATTCCAATGTTAAAAAAATTTAGATATTGTAGAAATGAATCGTGAGCCCCCCAGATGGTAGAAGGGCATAGTTGTGCCTTTAGGATACTCCCCTGCAGGTAGGATCTGGTAGGGTCCCCAGGCGACTCCATCCCAGCCTGTGACATCAGCCTCCACCCAGGCTTCCCTCTTGGACCTGAGAATTCACTGGTCTCCCAGACTAGGATGTCACAAAAATCTAAAGCTCAATAAGACCACACAGAGCTCAGGGTGCCTGGGTGACTTAGTCTTTGAGACTCTGCCTTCAGCTCAGGTCAGGATCCCAGGGTCCTGGGATTGAGCCCCACATCGGGCTCCCTGCTCCGCGGGAAGCCTGCTTCTCCCTCTCCCACTCCCCCTGCTTGTGTTCCTTCTCTCGCTGTGTCTCTGTCTGTCAAATAAATAAATAAAATCTTAAAAAAAAAAAAAAAAGACCACACAGAGCTCTTATTTCCTGGCCGAGCCTGCATCTCTTGATTCCTCCCTTCAGTGGCTGGCAACACCATCTACCTGGAGACATTGAGACACAAACCCACCCAGGAGTCCTTCTAGATGTCCCCTGCTTTTCCTAATGCCCTCTGCTTCAGCTAACTATTGTTGTGCAGTCATCCACCTGAAACGATGTCTAAAAACAGCAGATGCTTTATTATTTCTCACAGCTCCGCAGGTTGCCTGGGCTCAGCTGGGTGGTTCTTCTGCTCCGTGTGATGTCATCTGATGGCTTGGTGGGGCTGAGACGTGGGTTCATCATGAGGCTGGTAGTTGATACTGATGGTCAGCTGGGAGCTCAGTGGGGCTGTCCACTGGATAGCAGCTACACATAACCTCTCCACCCATGACCTGCATATCTCTTAATAGAGGGTCTGGGTCCCAAGAGACCTGGGGTTGGGATCTGCAAGGCTTCTTATGATCTAGCCTTAGAAGTTATGGAGTGTCACTTATGTCAGAAGCTATTTCAAACTAAGTCACCATCCCAGCCCAGATCGAGGGGTTTTGGGATCGAGCCCTGCATTGGGCTCTGAGCTGGGCATATGGCCTGCTTGGGATCCTGTCTCTCCCTCTCCCTCTGCCCCTCCCCCCCCCAAGAAAAATAGAAAGCAGCTGTAAAAATAAATACAATAGAAACTAAACGGTATTGTTAAATTATGGTGAGACCCAGTTGCCTGGTAGAAGTTCCGAATTTAAGGCTTGCTCTGTCTTTGTTTAAAGGGTGGTGAGCAAGTGTGGGAGAGACGTTGGAGACCAGCAGCCCCGCAGAGAGGCCTTCTCCTTGATGCTATCGGAGGACGCCGAGGAGAAGCGACAAGAAAGGTGACAAGGTTAACAGCTGGGTATTACTGAAAGTCCTTCCCCGGACCCCCTTAAACCATCTCTGTCCCATGTGACCTACGGGAGAAAATCTGAATTCCTTACCTCAGAATAAAAGGCTTTTCAGGTTCTCTCTGGCCTTCCCCCCTGCCCCCACCCCAATCTGTTAGGCTCCTTCCTACCACATTCTGCCAGGCAGTACAAACTCTGATCATAAGATTGACTTACCCTCCCAATTTACTCTCAACTTATTTATCTGTTTTAGGAATAAGTAAACAAGCAATGGCACAATAAGTAAATATATAAACAAATCAAATTTGAACAAGGCCATTTAATCTGAGCCCTGATTATTTCTGCCTCTTGCCCAAGCAGTGTGGCTTAGGAGGCTGCTGAGTGGCTCAGTCAGGGCAGGGGAAGGAAGGAACGGGCTGAGGTGGGAGAGGCAGTGAGGGGAGGTTGTCCATGACCTTGGGCAGCTGCCGGAGCAGCCCGGGACTACCCACATTGGGACGCCTCTCCCCTGAGTACAGTAACACCTTGGTTTGTATCAACTGTTGCTTCACTGGGCTTTCCTGCTGCTCATTGCAGAATTCAATTTGGACAGATTTCCCAAATCCACCTGGAGAAGAAGTAACTAATTTAAAAATACATTTAAAAGAAAAGTAAGAAATCAAATGGTGTCCCCCAATACATAGACTTTTGCATTAATACACCTTCCATGTCCCTGTTATATATCTGTAACAGTTTGGGGGCCTATAACGATGTAGTCATGAAAATGAGTTTACTAGTTCCTGCTTGGCCCTCCAAGGGGATGATATCAGCCCCACCACCACCCCAGTGATTGTCGTGAAGCTCATTCTGTGTCAACCTTCCTGTGGCTCACCAGCAGGGGCAGGGGAATGTGGGACGTACAGCACATGCGGGTGCATTTGCAATTCCGTGAGGCCCACCGTGTCTCCATAGGAGCACACGTGCTTGGGGCTGGCTCTGCCTCTGCACAGACCCACCTGCTGGCATGCCACTGCCTTCAGGGACTGGCCCCTAGTCTGGGCAGAGCTCACTCCCACTCAGCTCTCAGGACTTGCTCAACTGTCTCCTCCTGCAGGAAGCCCTCCTGGGTTCCTCCTGGGCTCCTCCTGGGCTCTTGTGCCAGGGACTGGCAAGGAGCCTGGCACAGAGGGGTGCTCACCAAAGTTCCCTCCTAGCCCCACGTGCCCAGCTTGGGGGGATGGCAGAAGTGCCACCGCTAAAAGGAACCAGAGCCAGACAGTAGTTAAAACAGTAAAAACAGATTTTATTCAGGGCCTAATGCAATAGGGGAAAAGAGGCCTCAGAAGAGAATCTGGATTCAGCGAGGACAAGTGAAGATTTATAGCCAAGGAGCAGGGTAGGGGGAAGTTGGTAGATGGACATTTACTAAGACGGAAGAAACATCAGGGGTAGGGGGGATTCTGGTTAAACAGACCAGACAGGATTCTTGCTGAAGGCAAGCCAGGGCGATCAGACATCACGGTGGTGGTGGGCGGGGGGGTCCGGGTGAGGACCATGACCAGATATGGGGTGTGATCAGATACCAAGGGTGGGGATTCTGGCGAAACCAACTTGACAGGATTTTTGTTAAAACTGGGTGACGCAGACAGACACGGAAGCTGGAAGTCAGGGCCTAATTGACATGAGGCCCAGATTAAAAGTTTGGTTAAGGAAATCGTCTTTGTCACAACACCACCACCCCCAATCTGTCTACACTCTAGACCCCACCCCTACCCCATTGCAGGGGCCTGGATTCAACCCTCTGCCCCTGTTGAGGGGACACTTCTGTCATCTCTGCCTGATCCTTCTTTCTGCCCTCTGCCTGCCCTACACTGCCTACGCGGGAGGCTAGGATGGACTCGTATGTCAGACTGGGCAGGCACGGCTTCTGGGGTTGGGGGGCTGTGGTGGGGAGGGGCTCCCTCTGCAAGGACGATGGGCAGAGTCCTTCACAGTGGTGCCAAGGATTGCAGAACCAGGGAGTGTTCCCAGAGTGATCAGGTTCCCCCCGGAATGTAGAAATTGCCATTTCCACAGCTTGACTCTGTCACCTTATGGCATGGACTAAATATTTGTGTCCCCCCCATCTCACCCCCCCCTTTCATATGTTGAAACCTAATGCCCAATGTGATGGCATTAGGAGGTGGGGCCTTTGGGAGGTAACTAGGTCATGAGGGTGGGGTGCTCATTGACAGCATTAATGCCCTTATAAAAGGGACCCCAGAGAGCTCCCTTGACCCTTCCACTGAATAAGGACACAGCCAGTGTCAGGTGTGAACTAGGAGGCAGGTTCTCACCGGACACTGAATCTACCAGGGCCTTGATCTTGGACTTCCCAATCTCCGGAACTGTGAGAAATCAGTGTTTGTGGTTTAAACCACCAAGTCTATGGTATCTTTGTTATAGAAGCTCAAATCGACGAAGACACTTTGTCACTTTGAAGCCTTGTCACTTCCCACGTAAGTTATCTCAACAGCCTTCGATCAGCTCCCTGCTGTCCACCTGGACCCCTGCCATGCCCCCTCCCCCCACCCCCGCATCCATCCTGGCAAATCATGACCCACCTCTGCCTGGTGCCTTTGCTGGCTGCTTGTCACCATAGGGGCCCTACTGAGGCATGAGGCTCCAGCCACCCCGTGGCCCCAAATCCCCTACTGGCCCCAAGCTCTCCACCTACAGGCTCTTGCTCAGGTCAGGTCTCACCCCTCACCCCCCCACTGCATCCCAGCTTCTGGCCCTCTCTGGGGCTTGGCTGAAATGCCACCTGGCCCATGGCTCACAGGCTGCACCTCCTAGTTGGGACCCATGCCTCTCTGCACCTGGAGGCTCTATGTCCCTTACTGCTGTCCCGCCAGACCAGCCCATGTAGCACGGTGCAGGGGGAGCTCAAGTCAAGGCTAGTCCTTGTGTCTGGGAGGAGGTGCCATTTCCCCTCTGCCCAGCCCACCTCCACCAGCCCCTTCCCAGTGCCCTCCTGGGAAAGATCTGCCGACTGGTCAGTTGCTGGCTGGGCTGAGTGGCAACGTCCAGTTTGGGTCCCTGTTGTTCTTGCTGCTTCCTGCTCCTTCAGGGTGCACAGGCCTGGGCACATAATGGCAGCCACCTCTCTCCTCTCTCGTTCCGGCTCAGGGACACCTGGGGGGAGGGCGGACCAGCCCCTGACATAGGTCTGCTCACTGTACCTCTCTCCCCAGGCTGATTCATGTTGGCAGAGGCCTCGAGTGGAACTGGGTCCCTTCCTCTGAGGTTCCTTCGATTTCTGACCCACCAGCCACCCCTCCCAGAGGCAGACAATTGGCAGGACTTGGGCACATCTAGATCCTGGCTCATCTTGTCAAAAATGGCACCAAACCCATCTCGGTTCCGATTACCTCTAATGTGGAATCCCAACACCGTGTCTGCATCTATAATTGTTACCGGAGGGCTGTCACTGCCACGCAGGATGGCAATTCTGAGCTCTGAGATGCCCCTCGGTAAATTCAGACGGCCTTAAGCAGCATCTCTGGGTGGGTGGGGCCAGCACCATAGACAAGTCTGGGCTCCATTTTGCTCTTGCCGGTCCCCACTCCTGCTAATGTCTCTCCCTACTCAGCCCTGGCACCTCCCGTTGGCTTTCACGGCTCAGTATGCAGCCCCGACTCTTGGGGCCCATTGAGCCAGGGGCCCAAGTGAAGGCCCTGTCTCCTCGCCCTCCCCACCACCTAGACAGCAGGGCCTGAGCTCTTCAGAGAACCCCTGGCACGAGCACAGGGCCCTGCGCTCAGAAAGCGTGCAGGCGTGCAGGTGTGCGAGGGAACACGCCCCAGCAAGGATCCCTGCTGAGAATACAGGAAAAGCAGGGATAAGGCTGCCTCAGAGGGAGTGGGGGTGCCATTGAGGACGTGAGAACCTACAGGAAGGGCCAGGACTCGGCCAGGACAGCAAGACTCATGAAACCCAAGCAGCAGGGCTACCCAGAGCTTTCGGGAACATCACTGCATGATGGAGGGAAGGGGGGGGGGAGTCAAGGCTGGAACCTGGGTCTCTGGCTCTCCAGCACCCCTGGGAAAAGAGGCCCACCTGGCAGGAGCCCTGCCCTAGGTCGTGTTCGGGTTCCATGCCTATAGGCGTTGGGGTAGCCAGTGCCAATCCCTGGCAGCTCTGAGCTTTGATGGCTGGACGCATCAGGGCCAGGTGACTTGAGGACATGAGAGTCCCAAGCATGACCCATTTGGGACAGCCTAGCACTGCTCGGGGTAGGCACAAAGATGACCTGGGACCCAGGGGAGGGTCATCTGCAGAGGCTTGGCCAGTCTGGGGTGGATGGCAAGTCCCACACCCCAAGCACCTAATCCGGATCCAGTGGAGAGCTGACGTGGAAGGAACCGGGTCAGGTAAGGTCGTAAGAGTGGGGAATTATATTGGTTTAACTATAAAAGAAGCACAGATACAAAGGCTCCTATCAAGCAGCTTGATTCCCACAGAATAGTGGGCCGTCTGCCCGAGCACACCTTGCTTCGGAAGTCACAGGTATGGGAGGGGCAGGGGAGGAGAGTACCTTGGGGCAGTGTCCCAAGCCTAACTGTGACCTTGGATGTGCTGACTGGGTGGTGGACGGTGGGGCCTTTGTGTGGCTGCACCACTTGGGTGTCTTGGGCTGGACAAGCTTTGAGGGACTCTGCCTGTCACAGGGCAGGAAGGAGGAGAGGCTCAGAGAGGCCCAGGGGCATCAATCTCCCTGCTCAGCCTCCGGAGGACAGCAGAGACTCGGGCAGAGTGGGATGGAGGCCAGAGCCTGCTGAGTGGGGAGTCTGGTGGACTCTGTGCCTCTGAAAATCTCTTCGGAGAAGGGAGGGGAAGAAATCAAGTCTTGGTTTAGGTATCCAGTGCGGACAGGCAAAGAAGAGTTCTGCGGAGATCCTGGGGTGATGCAGGGTCCCTGCCTAATGAGGCTGGTCCTGTGTGAGCCCGCCAACCCCCCGTATGCTCTCTACCCAGCTTTGGGCATTGGACTGTGCCTGCCCTCCACAGCCCAAGCTGATTAATGGGGTGCGCTGGCAGGAAGGGTGGGGAGGACAGGGTTGGGGTATTCTCCCCCCTCGCCACGGTCGCAGCTCCCACCGGGGGGACCCCATCTGCACTTCTGCTCTCCCCAGGCTGGACAACATCCTTCCCTGCCCCCCACCCCTAGGGCCCAGTGCCAGTCTCTGGGGCCTCCGTCCCTGTTGTTCCCCTTTACCTGCCCTCCACTGCTCCTGTTAGCTATCCTACACTCAAACCCTCTCCTCAGGACTACCTGGGGATGAAGGGTGGGGAAGGGTCTATGCTGGGGGTCTAGGGCTCCAAATGGGAGGTACCACGTGGAAGTGGGCACAGAGAACGGCAAACCCCAGCCTCAACTACAGGGGCTGCTGGTCACCTCTCAGGGGCCCCTAACAGGTACCTTGTAAACCGTGACCTCTGTGTGGGCAGAACTTCTGATTTTTTCAGTCTTTTTTACAAGAGACCCTCAACTTTTAAGTATTATCCGTTTTAAAACATTTTAAAAACACCAGAAGCCAAAGACAATTACCGTGAAGAGTTAGACTCGGCTGGGGGGTGGACAGCTGGTGCTCTGGGCTGGAGAAGGTGAGGCTTGGTGCGGGGGGTCCTGCACCCCTCTGCAGGACACAGGTTTGAGTCCTCTGTAGGCCTGAGAAGCTCCCCAGCCAGGGCCTGAGGTTTTGGAGGGGAGAAGCTGTTATTTCAGGCAGGTTTGAACCTGCCCTGAGCCCGGTCAGTTTGCTGCTGTCCTGAGGGCCCAAGGCTGGGCGACACCACAGAAAATTTAAGAATAATGGTGCCTGTGGGCGGGAGCTTGGGAAGGAGCAGGGCTGCACCATTCCTGACTGGGGCTTGCAAGCAGGCTGAAAAGGGCCTGGACCTCTGCGAAGCCAAGAGCTCACCCTCACACCCAGCCAAGGCCCCTGGGGGTGGATGCAGACAGGTGTGGGGGAGGACTGCCGGCGGACTCTCATTCCAACCACCTCACCTTGTCACAGTCACTTCCCTTCCCAGAGGCCCTCTGCATCATCCTGATTACAGGTCCCTCCAGGTAAAGCTCCAATCCCAGGCCCTACTGCATTCATTCGGCTGCCCTAGCCCACTGCCCCTCAGTCCTCATTCTCATCCATTCTGGGTAAAACCCTCGCATTTAGCAGCATTGATCCCTCACGCACCGGTGGCCCCGTCAGCAGGGCCGGTGAGCAGTGAACACCTGGCCCACCTGCTACAGTCCCACTTGCTCATCACCTGCAAGGGATCGCCCCTGCCTCTGTCAGGTGTCATGGCATTTGGAGTGGATGGCTGCCTCCACGAGGCCCCTCCAACAGGTCATCGCCTACCTCCACCGTCCCAGGACCTGGAGAGGGTCCCAAGGCCGGGGGTGGGCCTAGCTCCGGTCTGGCACTCAGCAGGTACTCCCTGCACCTTGGTTGCATTAGGAATTCCGACTGGGCTTGGGGAGGGACTAGGCTCGGAGCCCAGGGATCTCATGGGGAGAGTCAAGGGGGAGGCCGGGGTTGGAGTGTCCAGGGGTTGGGGCCAGGGTCTCGGGGGGGGGGGGGCGCTGGGGTGTCCAGGGCTGGAGTCAGGGTTTCAGGTCGAATCAGGGAGCGCTGGGGTTCCCAGAAGTGGAGTCAGGGTCTCGGGTCAGAGCAGGGGGCGCTGGGGTTCCCAGGGGAGGAGTCGGGGTCTTGGGTCGGGACAGGGGGCCCTGGGGTTCCCAGGAGTGGGGCACCGGGGTCCCCAAGGGTGGGGCCGGGATCCGGGACCCAAAGCGCCCTCTCTCACACGCCGAGCGCTTCCTCTCCCTCCACGCACGCCCCCTCCGGGAGCCGCGCTCGACCCCGCGTGACCGGAAGTGGCCCCCCGTGGGCGCGGGCGGGGCGGGGCCCGGCGGCGGCACTTCCGGTGCCCACGCGCCGCCGCCGCGCAGCTCCGGGGCCGTCACTTTGTGTAGCGCGGGGCGCGCAGGCCCGGCCCGGCCCCGGCGTCCGGCGGCGGCTCGGCCGGCCCGGCG
>NW_027397132.1:2035221-2262282 GCF_003265705.2 Callorhinus ursinus
GCCCCTCCACGCCGGCGCGGGAGGCCGCGGGGAGGCCGCGGGGCCGGTGGGGCCCCGGCCTGGGCCTGGCAGGGCTGGAGTGGCGCGCTGGCCGGGCATTCGGCGGCCGCGCCCACACCCGGCGCGGCCCGCGGACCCCCCGCCCCAGCCCGCGCGTTGGGGGAGGGCTCCGACCCCCCGGGCGGGCGGAGGCCGGCAGCGCGGAGCAGGCGGGCTGGGGAGGACACGCGCGAGTCCTCGGGAGGTGCCCGCCGCCGGCTAGGCCTGAGGGGCGGGGGTTGGGCCGTGGCCGCTCCCGGGGACACACCCATCCAGGAGGGGCTGTCACCGCCACGGCCTCTGCAGGAGACCCAAGCCCGATAAGCCCCCTGGAGGGATGGAAGCGGCTTGGCCGGGCGCCCCGTGAGCTTGCTCAGTGACCTTGGGGGCCTCGTCTGGGTCCTCCCTCTCTGCAAATGGAGGCTCCGGTGGGCTGCTGTGCCGACTTCTACTGCTGGTAGTCTGGTAGGGGAACCTATCGCTAGGGTTGGGCAGGGTCTGGGCTGCCCCATGTGGCCACAGAGGTGGGAAAGGGGCGGGCCTTCGGTGGAGGACTAGGTGGGTAGCGAGAAGGGGAGGTGTGCAGGAGGATCAGGCCCCTGGCTACACCTGTATGGTGAGACCTTGGTACTTAGTTTGGTTCAACAAGTGTTGGCAGGTCTGGGGAGCTGGCCAGCAGGGTGAGGGGCTGGCCTGGGGGAGCTGGGATGGCCCCACGGATACAGCTGCTCCAGGAGCTAAATCCTGGAGGGTAGGGCAGCCCAATCCATGGACACACAGTGAGGATCCTAGTAGTCAAGGAAGGAAGGCTTTTTGGAGGAGACAAAACCCTGGAAGGCCTTCAATAACAGGGGTGTGGGAGGAAACGGGCTTAGATAAATGTCTCCTCCTTCTCTATGTAGGTTCCTTGAATTTGGGACTTTTGTGGAGAGTTTCTAACAGTTTCCAAACTTTTTTTCTGTTCTTGTTTTCCTGCCTTGTCTCCATGGAGGGTGTCTTGTCATCCTCAGCTGTGAGTGTACGCAGTGCTGTATCCTAGGATGCAGGGCCCGGGTGGAAATAAGGGTCTGGGATGATGGGGGGGAGTGGTTTATGTTGATGAGGCTGCTTACATGACCCTCTGTGACTTCTGACCTGGAATCGGGTGCCTGGAAGTGGGCAGAGTGAGTGTCAGTGACTGACAGGCTGGGAAGAGAAGAAAGGAAAGTGTGTGGATCTGGGGGAGTGAGCCCAGCACCCAGCCGCTTGGGGAGGCAGAAGGCACCTGGTGCCCGAGTGACTGAAGTCTGTTTTCCAGAATGATTCTGTTCTGGATTCTGGGTTGGGGTATGTGGGGTGTCTGGCTGTGCTAAGCTACGGTTCCATCTGCAGGGTGACTGCTGACCTCCAGGGCTGCTGAGCCCTTCCCTTCTCTGGTCACCAGCCTCTTTGAAGGCAGACACTCTCAGTGCTTCTGGCGTGGGTTCCATTTGGAAGGACCCTGAAGAGCGGTCAGTCTGTTCTGGAATGTGGCAGTGGGGCCAGAATACTGAGGTGTTTAGTTTTGTTTTGTTTTAGTGAGTTCTAGGCCCAGTGTGGGGCTTGAAGTCACGCCCCGGAGGTCAGGAGTCGCATGCTCTACTGTCTGAGCCAGCCAGGAGCCCCTGAGTTTTTAAAATCTCATGTTCATCCCATTGATTACAGATTTTAGAGTCACTTCCTTAATAAATATTTGAGTAGCTCTGTGTCGGACACAGGGGGATTCAGGGATGAGCAAAGGGAACTTCCGTCTTCTTGCAGTTGACCGTGTGTTTGGGGAGACAGGCAGTAAGGAGACAATTCTGTAAATATATAAAAGTGAGGTGCTGTGAGGACAGAGTTCGGGGAACTGGGTGAAACGGGGGCCCAGGAGGCTACCTCCAGAGGATCAGTGAAGGAGAAGGGAAGCAAGTTCCAGGGAAAGGGAATAGCATGGGCAAAGGTTTAGAGGTGGGACCAGCACGGGGCCACTTTATTCCAAAGCCCTGGGGTTTTCTTCTGTTGCGAGTCGGTCCTTGGATACGGCAGACTGGCCTGTGGGAGTCTGCTCTGGACGGTGGCCAGGCAGGAGACAGCTCCGCTGGGCTTGGTGTGGTGTCTGGGTTCAGCCTGGATTTGTAGCCTGAGGCCTGGGTGAGGAAAGCCCTCCTCTGGATCCTGAGGTGGGTGGCGCTTAGGAAACCTTTGCTGAGCATTCTCAGTGCCCTCAGTGCTGGGTAGGGCGGCTGCGTCTTCCTGGAGGTGGCTAGAGTAGCACTTGGCACACGTGTTTCTACACTCTGGCGCCTTCACATGGCCAAAGAGCTACGGAGACCAAGGATGTTGGTTTTGGGGAGAAGCTGATGGCTGGGGTGGCCCACTTAGGCAAAGCTCTTCACCTGTGACGTTGGGTTCAGTGACTGAATTCGCAATCCAGTCAGCTAGAGGGGAATGTGAAGGGTGGGACAGAGGTGGCTTCTGGGTGCCCATGCATTCCAGCTCCTGGACCTGGGCCTTGGCCTCTGGGAGGCCCTCATTGATGCTCTGAGTTCCCTGGCTGTTAAAGCGTGGATTGAAAGCAGTAGCTTGGAGCAGTTCAGAGAACGAGTGTATGCTGCGTGATTAATAAAAAAGCGATGGGTTGGGGAATAAGAGCAGTTTTTTCATAGGTACCCTGTGTTCTGAGCTGTTTTCTTGACCCTGCACGTCTTTACGTGGGGTGTCCCTGTCCCGTTGTTGGGGTTCTGTGGCAGATGCTGCCTACTGGTAGAGCCGGTTGAGCGGGGGTGGGCCCAGCTGCCCCATGTGGCCTGACATTGCAGGAACCCTCTGGCGTTCATGCCCTCGCCCCAGGATTTGGGGGTTGCTGTGTTTTGCAGTGGGCTTGGATCACTTTGGAAAGAGCCCTGTTTAGGTCTTAAGCACTGATGGGTCCGATGCTGGGTGGCGGGCTCATTCTTAAGCTTTCACTCAAAAAGGAGCCTCAGAAACTGATTTTTATCAAAACTGTGACCCTGTCCTGCCCTAGGGCCTCCAGCGGGCACCTGGGAGGGAGGAGTGGCCCCTGGGCCCTTAGCCTCCTGTCCATCAGGTCTACAGCCGTTGGCTGTGGGCCATGCAGCAGCTTGGCTGTATCTCTGCCTAGCACCTGGGCTGAGCCAGCTGTGACAGTGGTATGAGTAGGATTCTCTCCTGGGATTCTCTGATCCTTTAAACTTGAAGAGTTGTCACAGGGCATTTTAGATCATCTTTGCCGGTCCAGCGATGAACCAGATCTCCGTGATCTGTTGAACTTTTTCTAGATGCCCTGGATGGAGTGAGGGGCAAGAGAGACGCAGAGGGTAACACACACTCAGGACCTCTTGTGTGCCGCCTCTGGCAGGAGGGATCCTGACCTGCTGGCTTTCCCGGCAGTGGTGAATGAGCCTGCCAGTCTCATTGCACCCCTGCCCAGGCCTCTCCTCTCACACCCCTGCCGGCACAGTGTGAGTGCTGAGAGCTGGGTGAGCATTTTCCCCTGTACGCCAGGTGAGCCGTTCCTCCCAGGCTGCACTCACCCCTTTCAGCCAAATGTGGGCCACTCTCGGCCGTGTTGCCTGGACTCCCTGCTTCTCATGGCCCCTGAGGATAAAGACCTGAGCTAAATCCCTGATTTACTCCAAGACAGCATGGCAGTTCATATGCAGCACATCATTGCTGGCAAGAAAGAGCTGAGGCTCTATGATGGGGTCACGGAGAGGGGCTCTGTGGTTAGTTTTTCTGGGTACAGAATGTCCCAGTTTGCCACGTGAGCTCATGGGAAGAGCCCCGGTCCTTCCTCAACTCTGGAGCCGTTTCTGTCCAACGGGGGGGGGGGGGGGGGGATGAGTCCTGCCTCCGACGCGGCGGCGTGAGGCCCGTGTGAGGCCCGAGCAAGGCGCGTGAGTGTGCTGCGGGCAGCTCGTCACCGCCGCCCGTCTGTGTTTCAGGCCGAGCTGAGGCTCTCCTCTGGGGAAGATGGCAGCCCTGCGAACCGCTCCGGGCTCACCAGCCACGCAGCCGGCGAAGGCGGAGGATGGGTTGGAATGCGGTCCTGCTCAGGAGGAAGAAGAGGAAGAAGACCAGGGGGAAGAGGTGGAGATAGAGGAGGAGGAGGAAGAGATCCCGGTGGGGGAAGGCCCGGACAAGCAGGTGGCGGGGGACCAGGAGGGGGGGGGGGCGGGCAGGGCACGCGGACCAGGTGGAGGTGGAGTTGGAGGAGGACGGCGATGTGGAGGTGACGGCGGAGGAGCGGAGTCTGACCTTGGGGGCCCGGGAGCGCCGCAGCCACGCTGCTGATGCCAAGTCCCCGGTTCTCCAGCGACAGGGTAAGAGAAAGGAACCGGCTCCCGGGGTAGGAGGCTGCGGGGGGCCTGGGCGGGGCTGGGGCGTCGGGACCCAGGCTCTGAAACGGAGGAGGCTGGAGCTGCTGCCCCTGCTTGCTGTCCGGCCAGAGGTGACCGCGGCCCGATGGGGAAGGCGGGCCCCTAACGGGTCTTCCCCTCAGCCTCGCAGGCTGCCCGGGTTCCAGCCCTGCCTCGGGATGAGGACCTGGAGGAGGAGGAGGAGGAGGACGAGGACGAGGAGGACGAGGAGGAGGAAGAGGAGGAAGAGGAAGACGAGGAGGAGGAAGATGATGACGATTCCCTGACCGCTGGGTCTCAGGTGAGCTGCTCCCTCTCTGGAGCTCAGTTAACCAGGCACCTGCTGTCCTGGAGACCCCTGTGGGCAAAGCAGAGGCTCTGTGGTCCTCAGGGCAAGTTCAGGCTGTGAGCGGGGACGGGGCAGCAAGAAGCGACGGGGGGTCTCTAGCCCCAAGCCCCTGGGACGTGGTTCCACTTGCCCGGGGCCCAGCCCCTCCCAGGCCATCATGTCCTGAGCATGTTGACTGCCCCTCACGTGGCTGCACTACGGCCCCTTACCTGGAGGGCCTGTCACCTGTCCAGGCTTGGGTTTCCTGCCAAGCCCTCTCAGATCGGGCACCAGTGCCCACAGTCGGTTGAGTTGATGCCGCTTATGCACCCAGGTGTGGGCCCTCACATTGCTGATGTGACCACTGGCTTAAGGTGGACAGTGAGGGGGTAGGACACAGCCTCCCTGCACAGCCATGAACTTGAGCTTTCTCATCTCCTGACCTCAGTGTGAGTCGTGGCTCTGCCCCCCGCCCCCCACACGCTGAGCGTTCACCCTCTCTGAGCCTGGGTTCCTAATCTCTGAACGGAAATGGGGTCTTTAGCTTTCAGGGCCACCGCCAGGCTTGCACACCTTGAGTACTGCTGGGCCGATGCAGGCCTGTCAGGGACGGGATGTCGGGCTGTGTCCCCGTGAGCTCCGTGTTGCAGGACCACGGTCAGCCCTTCTTGACGAGCTTTTTCTGTTGCTCGCGTTCTAGGGGCTCCCCCGCCTCTCTCCGAGAGCAGCTTAGGGCAGAGGCCAGGGCTCTGTTTTCCAGGGGCTGGTGACCTTTGAAGATGTGGCTGTGTACTTCTCATTGGAGGAATGGGAAAGGCTGGGCGCAGACCAGCGGGACCTTTACAAGGACGTCATGCAGGAAAACTATGGGATCCTGGTGTCCTTGGGTAAGCCGGGAGGCTGTGTGGTATGATGGCTCCCAGCAGCCTAGCCATTTGAGAGAGTGGCTTCTGAAGCCCCAGCATCTAGGAGAGGGGCGTCCTGGAGCCAGCCCACCTCTTGGGGGAGTCCCAGGGACCGGGGTCTCCGCTGTGGCCCCGCAGTGCCATGGGCCAGGGGGATGTGTTCTGGGAGCCGCCGGTCCAGCTCCGGTCCCTGGGCCGTCTGCCCCGCCGAGGCCTCCGGGGCTGAGGAGTCAGGGGCTAGGGGGACTGAAGGTGTGTGGAGGGGCTGAGCAGGACAGCTCTGGCTCGCAGGGCAAAACTCTAGACTTGTGAATGTGGGATTTCCCAGGGCGGAGGCCGAGAGGTGGGAGGGCTGTCCGGGAAGGGAGAGCGAGGAGCCGGTGGGCATGTCGGGGATGGCACTGTGAGCGGTGAGGGCGGGGCCTGGCCAGCGCAGCCCTGCAGCTGCCGGCTGTTTCTCTCCTGGCCAGGCTACCCAATCCCCAAGCCGGATCTGATCTTCCGGCTGGAGCAAGGGGAGGAGCCCTGGGTCCCAGATAGCCCCCGTCCTGATGAAGGAGACATTGTCACTGGCGTCTACACAGGTGAGTAGGAGATGGAATCTCGTGGGGTTTCTGCTGACGCAGCTCCTCAGGGCTTTGCCAGACTTTGGCCTGGACCTTAGCTCTGTGCTGTGGCCTTGATGCTGGTGGTCTGGGATGTGGAGTGGGCCGCTTGGATAGGGAGGCCAGCACGCGCTAACCTCTGCCTTTGTGCGTTGGCCTCTCCAGGCTGGCGAATCCTTAGAGAACCTATGGGTTCCTCTTAGGAGCCTTGGAAAATGTCCCTGTCCCTGCCTGGGAGCCTCTGATTGTTTTTTGTTTTTTCTAAGTGAGGGCCATTTGTTAAGTGTTTGGCTCAGAGAAATAAGTGCAGGAACTGGGCAGACTCTGGCTGAGAGTGCAGGAACCCGCCTTTCTGGTTCCCACACTTGAACCGGTCCTGTGGCTTCTCCACCCATTGGGCTATCTCTGAGCAAAAGGGTCTGGGGGGCAGGCCTCCGGCCTGGGTGCGCAGCTCTACCCCTTCCAGAAGGGAGATTTTGGAGCGAAGTGTTCAGGGTGGCGAATTTCTCTGGACACCGCTGATGTGGTTCTGTTTCCCCAACTGTCTGAGCTTCGCTTTGCTCACATGGAGAACAAAGAATTTGACCTAAATCCATAATTTCCAAGCCGAGGTCGTGGGACTGTTGGTTCTGTGGAGGTGCTTCACGAGGTCTGTGAGTCAGGCTCAGTGTTTGAGAGAGATCCGTGGAGGGTGTGTCCGCCTTTGGGCTCGAGTGACGTCTCCCCAGTGAGGGCCACTGGATGGCTCATGCCAATCAGGTGCCTGGATAGACTCGGAGCAGCTCATAGACATATTTCAAGATAAAAATACACAAAAACACAGACCGTGTTACTACACCTACGGGTGGTCTCTTCAGAGTGTTTTCCCGTTTACCCTGTATCCTCTCAACAAGCCTGGGCCGTAGCAGGGCAGAGGCGACCAATTGATCTCGCATATGAGGACTTTGACTTTGAAAGTGGGGACGCCGTGGCTTGCCCAAGGTGGGCTCAGCCCCAGGGCTCACTTGCCATGGTGTTGCAGGATGGCCTTCCGACCCCGGCTCTCCACGTGCTGTGGGGCCCTCTCTGGGAACCGTTCCTGGGCTTCAGACTTGGGTGGGCTCTGACTGGTGAGACCATCGCAGCTGCTTCCGGGATGAGTCTGGGACAAACGTTTCTCAGAGGGGGATCTCAGTGAGAGGTGGGCCCTGTTTATGGGCACAGCTCAGAAAAGCCACCTGTAGATAAAGGGGCCACGGGCCTGCCTTGGCCAGTCTCTCATCATGTGGGCTGGATGTACCCCCATTCTCCATGCTTCTTGGGTCCTGGGGTACAACCTTTTGCAGGCTCCAGTGGGGGTGGTCCTGGGTGGGGTCCGGCAGCACCCTGAGGAGGCTGGCTAGCTGGGCCGGTGAGCCTCGACCACCCACCCCCGTCCCCACCCGTGCCACCTGGTGAGCCCTTGGCTGATACAGGATCCAGGCATAGTCTTAGACATGCTGCTGTCTGCGGGGGTCAGCTCTGGTAGGGCAAACCCATCTAAGGCCTTTCTCTCTTTCTTTTAATTTTTATTTATTTATTTGTGTGCATGTGCTCGTGTGAGAGCGGGGTGAGGGGCAGAGTATCCTCAAGCCGACTCCCCGGCCCAACTCGGGGCTTAATCCCAGGACGCTGAGACCATGACCTGAGCTGAAATCGAGGGTGGGCCGCTGAACCGATTGAGCCCCCCCGGCGCCCCATCCAAGGCCTTTCTTTCTTTCTTTTTTTTTTTTTTTAAAGATTTTATTTATTTGACAGAGACACAGTGAGAGAGGGAACACAAGCAGGGGGAGTGGGAGAGGGAGAAGCAGGCTTCCCGCTGAGCAGGGAGCCCGATGCGGGGACCCCGGGACCATGACCCGAGCCGAAGGCAGACGCCCAACGACTGAGCCACCCAGGCGCCCCTCCAAAGCGTTTCTTAACTATGACTGTAGTCTGTTTGCTAAATGGTCTCCCTCCCCTCTTCTCCCCATACTCATTTCTGTGTGGCTGAGTCCGTCGAGAATTGAGAATTGCTGGGTCTGGCAGGACAGACGCTAACTGTTGTGAGCCTGACAATTTCTGGATTTCTAGATTGTAGTCTGGCAGAACACAAGAGTCTTCCTCTCTTGTGCTTCTTGAAGACTTGGGCCAAAAGGTTTGGACTGTGGCCGGCTTCTTCCACTCAGGCGCCCCATCCCTGTACTGACCTGAAGTCCCCTGCTCTGCCCTTCCAGCTCCGTGCTCCGGCCCCCCAGCCCATGGGCCACCCCCTTCAGCTCACTGCTGCTCGCTCTCCTCACCTCTCCCGACCCCGCCCCCCTTCCTGCCCCCTTCTCCCCCCCCCGCCTTGGTGAACAGCGCCCCCCCCCCCCGTTTGTGATAGCCCCGTGGAGTCGCCTGCCAGACCCCTGCCCTTGCAGGACCCCATTTCCTGCCCACATCTGCACTGCAGCTGGGTCGTGGCTGGAGAAAAGTGTGCCTGCCAGCCGACCACACACCTCCTGAGGACACCGCCACCACCTGGGCCCGGTGGTCTGGCCTTGTGTCCTTGTTGGGTTGGCTCTCTGCTCTCTGCGGTGGACGCTCTTGGCCCCGAGGACCCCACACACCCCTGGTTTCTCAGCTGCCTTCCCGGCTGCTTCTCCACCTGCCCCCACTTGTTCCCGAGACCAGGACGGTCCTGCATCCTCTTCTGTTCTCTCTAGGTGACCTCGGCCAGAGCTTCTGTCCATGCTGCCCATCCGCAGCTGCTTTCTCCAGCTCTCTCCCTGTCTGCTTGTCCGTCCGTATGCTTGGCCTCTCCACTCACTTACCTGATGGGCATTTCAGAGTGAACCTGCACCTTAAGGGGCTTCTCCTAGTCCAGTCCCCTCGTGCAGTGTCCTTGGCACCTGAGTGGGCCTGGCCCGATTAGTCCCTGTCACTCTGCCTTCCTTGCCCCACCCCGTCCCAGGCTCCCAGGAGGCCGGTGGGCCTGTGGCCACAGGCGTCCCCGAGCTGCCTCTGCCTTCCCTCCAGTAGCCTCCCCGTGCACTTGGCGCAGCGTCTGGGCCCTGCTGTGGCTTGAGACCGCTGCCCCTCCAAGCTCATCTCCTGCA
Source organism: Callorhinus ursinus (assembly GCF_003265705.2). Classification (NCBI taxonomy): domain Eukaryota; kingdom Metazoa; phylum Chordata; class Mammalia; order Carnivora; family Otariidae; genus Callorhinus; species Callorhinus ursinus. Next base: position 2,044,576 of record NW_027397132.1, read on the forward strand.
CCCTTAGCTCTTCAGGCTCGGCCCCACAGACCACCTTAGTCTTCAAGCTCTCGCCTGCCTCGGGGCCTTTGTGCCTACTGTTTCCCCTGCTGGGAGTGCCTTTTGTGTGGCTGGCTCGGCTCTCAGGCCCCACTCGAGTCACGTGTTCTCTGAGCACACAGACTTCAGGAGCACGCCCTCCTGCTTTACTCCAGGATGTTCCCTGCAGTTACAGCCAACAGCGCTGTTTGAAATGGTCCTGCCTAGATGTTTGCTTCCTCATTCCCTGTCTGCTGCCTCCGGCCGCCTCCATAAGAGCTAGCACTGTGTGTTGTCTCCCCCTGTGCTGTCCCCCCGGTACCCGGCACGGGCCTGGCACCCAGCGGGGCCGGCTGCTGATCCCCCTCCTTGGCTGCACTCCTGCCCCTCATGTGAAAGCGAAGGAGGGAAGAGAATTACAGAATGCAGGATCACACCTGCTTAAGATGCCCCAGGAAAGGAGAGAGGGAATTTCAGAGCAGTAAGAGGTAAAACACTAAGGTGGGGGAATCTCAGGGTCGGTGAGCACAGTCAGTGGTTCTGGAGGGGAGGAGGTCAGGAGCAGCTGTGGAATGCAGGCCCGGGACCAGCCTGCAGGTGGTCTTTACCTCACACAGCCCGTGAGCACCTGGGCGGAGCACCTGGGCTGGGCCTGTCTGCCCCACCGGGGTCGGGGGGATAGTAGTCCTTAGCGTGGGCCTTCCCTGCCTTTGGCACACCCCTGAGGGGGCCCTGGGTGTCCCCGAATCCCCCTTTTTTTTGTCTGAGCCAGGGAGAAGGCACTTGGGTCCTGTCTTGCCTCAGAGCCCTGGACACGTGGTGTTGGCAGAAGGGGAAGGAGCCAGGAAACATTCCACGTGAGGAAGGCTCCTGTTGATAGCTGGTCCTTGGTATTATATTCATGGTACAGATGAGGAGACTGAGGCCAGAGAGGGCACCTGCCAGTGATGGGGGGCGGGCCCTGTGCTCATGGGAGGACAGAGCCCAGTACAGAAACCTGGCCCTGTCGCGAGCTGCCGTCTCCCCCACACTTGAGTACAGCCCTGGTTACCAAACTCCTGCTCAGTGGGAAGGAAGGGCAGCTGACCAGCAGTCCTGGAGGCAGGAGCCCACCTGCAGCTTGGGCACCCCAACCCTGTGCATGTCCTCCCCTTCTAACTGTTCCTCGATGGGGGGCTCTCCTCAAACGCACTTCGAGTCTCCGGGTCTGGATGGAGAAGTCAGGAGCAGGTGTTGACTTTACTCTCGGGCCCCAGCAGAGATGGGTTTAGTCAGAGCCGACTCACCATGGGGCCAGGTCAGGGTGGGTTCCCGGACCGGGCAGAAGTTGCTCGGGGGCGGGAGTCGTAGAAAACGGCCTGGTTCTCAGGGCGTTGTGTGTCTGTCGTGCTGAGCAGCCCGCGGTGGGCCTCCCAGCAGCTCGGGGACAGAGGTGCACCAGGCGTGTGGCTCGGGGGCTTTCATCTTCTCCGAGGCCCTGTGGTTAGTGCCTCGGTAGGGCACTTACTGACAAAGGGCCTCTCCTGACAGGGCCACGGGTCAGCCCCTGGGATTGTCATCGGGCCTCAGAGCACGGGTTCCAGCCTAGCTAATCATCACCCAGGGTCATAGTCCTTGGGAGCAAATGTTGCGGGGAGATGAAGCAGCAGCTCCCACTTCCCAGGGTCCCCTTCTCTGCCCTACCCCTGTGGGTTCTGGAAGAAGCAACTGTGTTTGACCCTATAGGCCCCTGTTACAAAATGTCCCCTCACCCACCTTGTAAAAGCATTCTCTGCCCTGGCTGTCGTCTCACAAGGAGACCTGGTAAGTGCTCACTTGGATTCCAGCAAACTCCCTGGGAACCCGGAGTGACCCTTCCATTGGCCGCCCCCACTCCAGGGCCCCACCTCCAGACTCTGGCCCACTTTGGTGACAGAAAGACAAGGGAACAGAACCCAGCCTCAGGGCCCGCTGGTCTTCCTCTGCCTCCCCCTCCAGTGGCCCTGCTCCTCCCGGCGATCTTGGGGTGCAGCCGGCTCTGACTGCCCAGGGACACAGCCGCCCTTACTACTCCTCATTTGGTGTCAGTGGTGCTGTCCACCACCTTGCCGTGTGTTCAGTGGTTTCTCATTCCTGGACAAGAGGCCTGTGTTGGCTCTGGAGGTCCCTCCTGTATCGCTCCTCTCTGCAGAGGTTTGAGGTGGGGGCCGGGCAAGGGCTCCCCTTCCCTGGTGTGCATGGGGGCTTTCCTCTACTCCTAGACCCCAAGGAAGAGGTGTTGTGGGTGAGTCACTGGGACCTGGCCCACCCTTCCCAGTTCTGAGTGGCCTAGGTAATTTGGCCTGCGTGTTGGCTTTGTATCCAGCAGGGGCTGACCCTGGGCTAGGTCCTGGGGTGCACACTAACCCCACTAAGACGCTGAACGTGTTCCTGCGCTTCAATTCCCCCTGCCTTGGGGAGTCTCTAATTCAAACTACTCAAGACCCTCCCCAGAGTCTTGTGGTAAAATTCTTTTTGAGATTCATGGGAAGAACGCCCAGCTGATCTGAGTACCCGCGAACTGCCTGTGCCTCCACCATTCCTTCCTGTTTCATGAGGGTGTTCTGGCCTTCCCAGTGAGGAGCTGGGCCTTCTCTGTGCTCTGCAAGGGGTGGACGTCTCACGCCACCCACTCGTGGCCCCAGGTGGCGGCCGCACGTAAACTGAGCTTAGTTCAGGAAACTTTGGTCTCCTATTTTAACACTTATTTTTACTTTAACAGTGTAATAGTACTAACTGTAGAAAACTGAAAGTATTACAATTCTGAAAAAAATAAAATAACCCATTTCTGTACGCCTTTAAATGATGCGTGTTTTTGTTCACAGCTGAAATCATGCCCGAACAGTTCTGTGTCTGGCTTTATTTGTCCCCGCGCTTTGCTGTGTTCTCCCACGTGACCAAATTCCCTACATGTAGAGTGCCGTACAGAATATAGGACAAGGGCTGAGCCAGGGTGGGCAGCCCTCCTGGGCCCCCACCTTCCCTCGGGGGCAGGACTCGGTGATCCACACTCATCCAGCCAGGTGATGCCTGGCCACAGTTTCGGTGGTGGACCCAGGTGGGGTAGAGGAGGGTTTTCCCACCCTCTAGAACCTTCCAGATGCTAGGATTCTGGGGAGGGCGACAGCATGGTGTGCGACCACTGTGGACCCACACGGGGTGGAGTGTACATGACAAAGTAGGCACACAGGTGCTTTGCGACACCTGGGGCCACTGTGGGTCAGGTGTTTTCCCTTCTCTTCTTTGTGTGACTTAGTGCCTGCTCTGCAAATGGTAGTTCTCTCCTGAGAATGGTGGCAGGCCTATCAGCACTCCATTTTATAAACTAGAAAACCCTCCAGGCCTGACTCTGTACCCACGCTCTGCACTGAACAGAGAGGTCGCTTTGGTGGAGGAGGTAGAGAACTGCAGGACATTTTGGGGGGGGGTGTCCTTGGCCTTCTGTGATAGGAAGGTGCTAGCAGTTCACCCAGTCTTAGCCAGCTTGGGACTGTTTCCCAAATGCACCGCCACTCAGAAAAAGCCAAGCTTTGGGGTGTCTTAGCAGGGAAGCTTGGGCTGTGCCTGAATCACTGCTGGAGACTGTTAGGATGAGTGCAGAGAGCTGGGGCCCAGTGGCCCCTTAGGTCTCCATGGCTCAAGGCAGCCTTTTCAGGTTCTGCTCTGAGAGTGGGAGGGCGACCCACGACTGCTGGCCAGCCTGAGGCTGGTGGAGAAGAACTCAGAGAGGAAGGGATGCTGAGCAAAACTTAGGTGCTTACAAGGCAGGTCCTCAGCTGCAAGGCCCTGGGGCTGTGCTGGTACTGGAGCCTTGCTTGCCTTGGGCCAAGCGGGGGTGGGGTTCTCTGGAAGACAAGGGGTTTTGGGGAGAACAGCTCAGGAGTCTCTGTTTTTCTGAGTACTGGACCCCTGTTATGGGCTTAGCCCCTGGTCTCCCAGAAACCTACAGGCAAGGTCACCCAACTTCGTAGAGCTTTCCCGTTTCTCAGCACGGTGGCAAGCACTGGAGATCTGGAAGAGGGATTAATTAGTTGAGGCCATTTGAGGACAGTGCCAAGAAGTCAAAGAATTTCGGCCTCCCCTAGGAGGGCCACCCACGCGCATATTTCTCCCGTCTGCCGAGTTCCTCCTGAGGGAGGCCGCGGCTTTACTGCCCCACGTGCGCTGGAACGCGCACAGCCTCTCCCTTCGTGGAATGCAGAGGCACCCTGCGGGTCCAGAGCCTGGGGTTGGAGGCTCGGTGCCGGGGAGCTTGGGGTCCCGCGCAAGCTGTGGTTTCTCTAGGGAGGAGCCTGCAAGGGGCTGCCTCGACCGACTCTCACCTCTCTTCTGGCCTTCCTTTGTCGCCTTCAGGGGCCTGGTTCTGGACCGACGACCTAGACGACCATGAGGAGGACGACGACGAGGACTTCCTGGCGGAGGTGGCCGAGGAAGAGAACGAGCCCCCGGGGCTCTGGTCAGCGGCCTACGGCGTGGGGGACGTTCCTGGAACGTGGGGCCCCGATGACTCGGATTCAGCGCAGACTCCGGAGGGGTGGGGTCCCGACCCCGGGAGCCTCGGGGTCCTGGCCGAGGGGTCCGAGGCGAAGCCCTTCCTGCCGGGCCGGGAGCCTGGCGTGAACCTGCTGGCGCCCTGGGCGTTCCCTGCCACCGTGGCTGCTCCGGCCGGGCGGCCCGAGACCACGTGCGACGTGTGCGGCAAAGTGTTCCCGCACCGGTCCCGGCTGGCCAAGCACCAGCGCTACCACGCGGCCGTCAAGCCCTTCGGCTGCGACGAGTGCGGCAAGGGCTTCGTGTACCGCTCGCACCTGGCCATCCACCAGCGCACGCACACCGGAGAGAAGCCCTTCCCGTGCCCGGACTGCGGCAAGCGCTTCGTCTACAAGTCGCACCTGGTCACGCACCGGCGCATCCACACGGGCGAGCGGCCCTACCGCTGCGCCTTCTGCGGGGCGGGCTTCGGGCGCCGCTCCTACCTGGTCACGCACCAGCGCACGCACACGGGCGAGCGGCCCTACCCGTGCCCGCACTGCGGCCGCAGCTTCAGCCAGAGCTCGGCGCTCGCGCGGCACCAGGCGGTGCACACGGCCGACCGGCCGCACTGCTGCCCCGACTGCGGCCAGGCCTTCCGCTTGCGCGCCGACTTCCAGCGCCACCGGCGCGGCGGCGGTTGCGCGGAGCCCGGCAGCGACGGCCCTCGGCGGGAGCCCTGCGACACGGTGCCCGCGGCGGGGCCCGAGGAGGCCGAGGTCGGGCCGCAGGGGCCCGAGGAGGCCGAGGCCGGCGAGGCGGACGGAGAGGCCGAGGCGAGAGAGGAGGCGGAGGCGGCGGCGGCGGCGGCGGTGGGGCCCAGCCCCGGGCGCAAGGAGGACCCCGAGCCGGACAGGCGGTTCCTCGAGCTGGGCAACGGCCTAGGGGAGGGCGAAGGCCCTTCCTCGCACCCACTCGGCTTCCACTTTCCCGTGCACCCCAAGTCCTGGCTCCACCCGGACGGCTTCCCGATCCTGGGCCTCCCGGACTTCGGGGAGCGGCTGCCGGCCGACGGGCGCCCCCTGCCGGGACCCCTGGGGGGCCGGCTCGCCCTGGTGGAGGGCGCCGGGCTAGCCTGCGACCCTTTCGGCGGCGGCGGGCCGGGGGGCGGCGGCGGCGGCGGGCTGCGCGCGTTCGCGCCGGCCGTCGGGGGGCTGCTGGCCGAGCCGGCGCCCGCCGCGCTAGCTGAGGAGGAAAGCCCGTGGATCTGCTCCGACTGCGGCAAGACGTTCGGGCGCCGCGCGGCGCTGGCCAAGCACCAGCGCTACCACGCGGGCGAGCGGCCGCACCGCTGCGCGGACTGCGGCAAGAGTTTCGTGTACGGCTCGCACCTGGCGCGCCACCGCCGCACGCACACGGGCGAGCGGCCCTTCCCGTGCCCCGAGTGCGGCGCGCGCTTCGCCCGCGGCTCGCACTTGGCGGCGCACGTGCGGGGCCACACGGGCGAGAAGCCCTTCGTGTGCGGCGTGTGCGGCGCGGGCTTCAGCCGGCGCGCGCACCTGACGGCGCACGGGCGCGCGCACACGGGCGAACGGCCGTACGCGTGCGGCGAGTGCGGCCGCCGCTTCGGGCAGAGCGCGGCGCTGACGCGGCACCAGTGGGCGCACGCCGAGGAGAAGCCGCACCGCTGCCCCGACTGCGGCAAGGGCTTCGGCCACAGCTCGGACTTCAAGCGGCACCGGCGCACGCACACGGGCGAGAAGCCCTTCCGCTGCACGGACTGCGGCCGCGGCTTCGCGCAGCGCTCCAACCTGGCCAAGCACCGGCGCGGCCATACCGGCGAGCGGCCCTTCCCGTGCCCCGAGTGCGGCAAGCGCTTCTCGCAGCGCTCGGTGCTCGTGACGCACCAGCGCACGCACACGGGCGAGCGGCCCTACGCCTGCGCCAACTGCGGCCGCCGCTTCTCGCAGAGCTCGCACCTGCTCACCCACATGAAGACGCACCGCAGCGCGGCGGGCGCGCCCGGCTCGGCGCCAGCGGCCCCCGCGTCTAAGGCCGAGGCTCCCGCCAAGGGGCCGCCGGTCGCGGGCAGCGGGCCCGGGGAGCGCGGCAGCACCCTGCTGGAGTTCGCGGGCGGAACGAGCTTCGGCTCTGAGCCGACGGCCACCTTCGCGGGGCCCTCGGGCGCCTACGAGGAGAGCATCCTGTGATGGCCCGAGGCCGACGGAGGCGCAGCCCGCTGGGCCGCCGGCCCCTTGCTCCTCTGGCCTCGGGGTGCTGAGGGCCCCAGTCCTGGTGCGGTGCCTTCCCCTCAGCCCCCGGTGCACCGCCCCGCCCCCCCGGCCTCGGGCGCCCCTCCTGCCCGGCCCCGGGAAACCGGGTCGCCAAAGCTCGTCCGGCCGTGCAGGGGGCGCGTGGGGAGAGGAGAGCCGCGCGCGGAGGAGGCGAGGGCAGGGGGCGGCCACCCCGACCAAGACTGCGGCATTCCTGGGTCTGTGCTGTGGAGCCACGCGGTAGGGATGTCAGGCGATCTTATTTATTTCACTCGGGTTCCGATTTGGGTGGCCTGGGGGACCGGCGGCCGATGAGTTTGTAAGTGGGTTGTACAGCGAGGGCGGGGAAGCCCTTGCGTCAAGGGGAGGGTGGGGTGGTCGAGGGCGAAGCATCCGGCTCCTCCCGTGGGTTTGGCTGACGACTTCTTCCCATTCCTCAGTGAGAGACTTCAGGGACCTTCTGGTCATTTGAGTGTGTCCGGGAAGTTTTAAGGACTGCGCGGGGCTAGGGGAAGCCTTATGGGTTTCCGGCGGACGATGTTCCTCCCTACCCAGGGGGGACGGAGATGCAACTGGGAAAGCTTTCTTTCTGTCTACTGTGGATATTTATTTCCATTTCTTGTATGGCCTGAAGAATCTGGGAGGAGGAGGAAAAGCCAGAAACCAAATTTGTGGCCCCAGGCGGGTGGGTTGCAGGTGTCCCAGGGTCCTGAGGGAGTTTGAAGCCTTATTCTGGGGGAGGGTCACTCGCTCTCACCCCACTTGAGCACCTAGATCAGCCAGGCAAAATTCTGCCCGGTGGGTTTTGGTCTCCGCCTCCCCTTTGAGTCCTTTGGTACTCTCACCTCTGGCAGCTAGAGGGGCCACACTCAGAGATCCTCAGGGGCCCCTTGCTGGCTGCTGCGGCCATGGCCCAGCCTTCAACTGCCTGGGCCGCCACCAACCCCCCCCCCCCCCCCCCGAGCAGATGGACACATGGGTCCCTGCCCTCTAAGCCCAGTGCTTGTTTAAATTTAATAACCAATTGTAAAGTGACAGGTCGGCAGCAGGATCATTTCTCACATCCCTATGGGGTTAGGGCCCTATGACGTCTGCAGGTCCCTTTAATGCTGCTTCTGTCATTATTCTATACTAGAAGCAAGTAGTGTTTCTATTTAGAATTCCATGTCACAGGGTGGGCAGTCTGTACAGTGGAAGTCCACCTCTGGGGGTGTGGACTTGAGCCTGTGGCTCAATGACAAGCCAGGCACCCAGCTATGCAAGGCCCGCACCTGGTGGGCATGCCACCCTCCGGGTTGGGCCATTGGGAGCCACTGGGCAGGCAGCTGAAGTATGGCTCACATGAGATCCTTTCCTCCCTTAATGCCTTTTGGGCCAGTGTGAGTGGGGCCAGAAAACAGATTTTAAATTAACTGCATTCCCTCGTAGACCTAGTTCCTTCTGTTTTAGTGTAGACATGGCCTTGGGGCCTGAGAGCCAGCAGCCAGGCTGCTGGGGCTGGGGGCGGGGTAGGAGGCGCAGTAGTTGGTGGGTGGGAAGGGGGCAAGGATGGTGGTAAGAATTCACCTGGCTGGGTGAGGTGGTGGGGTGGGTTGGGGTGCTGAGGAGGGCAAGGGTCCCAGGAGGCATCAGCAATGCTGGGTGATGCCTTCCCTGTCCTCAGTTTCTTTCCTCTCCCTGTGGGACAGGAACCTCAGGGGCCAAGGGCAAGGCAGCAAAGCCCTGTATGGCTGGGGTTTGGCTCCGTGCTCATTCCTCCTTGCACACCCCTCAAAGTGCATATCTTTGGTGCCCCCCGGGCCCCAGCTGCTTCTGCCCTGGCCCGGAGCCATCAGCAGGAGGACCTAGCTTTAATAAAGAGTGGAGAAATGAGCTTTCTGACTGGATTCCATGTTGTTGCCGCTCCTCGATGCCCTCAGGGAGGCTCTGCAAGGTCTCGGGCCTTTTATCTGCAAAAAAAAAAAAAAAAAAAAAAAAAAACCCAAAAAAACTTTTTTTAGGAGTTTCTCCTTTCAGAAACTAGAAATGGCCTGGGAGGAGTCAGCCCAAGATGGGGCTTTGGCTCCTGCCTCCTGTGTCTACCAAGTCTTTCTGGGAGTCCCCAGCGGACCCCCCACACTGCCACATACTCTTTGTAATACACCTATCTTGGGATCTTATTGTGCTTAGGATTGTTTTCTCCAGCCTTCCCTTGGTCAAAGGAGACAGGCCAGGTCCCCTTCCTGGGGGTCCAGACATGCGCTGAGTCCCAGACATTTCCTCAGAGGCCTCAGCCGCTTCGTGGGTTTATCCAGGCTCATCTGCTCTGTGCCAAGGCAAAGGACACCTCCCCAAGACCCCCAAACTCCTTCCTTTCTACTGATTTATTGACTACCTTCTTCTCACCAGATGATGCCCCATAACCAGATCTGACTTCCCATTCTTTGCCCGTGGATTTGGAAAAGTATGAACTACGAAGTAAATTGTCTTTCAGATGTGATTTGGAGGCATCAGAACAGAACCCAGTGTTTCAGTTAAAAAAAAAAAAAAGGCTTTGAGTGGCAGATGGATGTTAAGACCTAGTTAAAAATTGATGGCCTTGAGGATCTTAAAATCTATTCAGAAAAGGCCAATTATTCCCGGATAGAGCTTACAGATGTCTGGCCAAATTTTTGTTTGTTTGTTTCGGGGAGGGCGGGGGACCCAATCCTGATGGTCATAGAAAAAAGAAAGTAGACAGCCCTTCTGGTTTTGAGAGGACTTCCAAATTTTTGGAGTCCCTGACTGATTCCCCAAGTGTCAATTTAGCATCTTCTATCATTGCCAAGGAGTAGAAGCCCGCAGGAGATGTGACCCATGCAAGGTGGTACTTTGAGAGTCTTGAGGCTCTGAGCACCCCTCTGGCCTCCCTCCACCTTTGTTATTTTCCTGTTTCCCTCTTGCTTGCATTTCCCCAACCTCCTTCCTTGCTCCTGACCCTTTCACTTGATCTCTTCAGACATCTCCTTCTAACTTTATTTTTTATTTCTCTAATTGGCTACATATGGAATAAAGTATTTTGAAATTTTTGGTTATATTTATTAAATAAAGCTTTATGATCCTTGTTCATTATTTAATTTTTTCCTGATTATAAAATACATGCTAGTTGTAAAAATCCCAGCAGTACAACAAAATGTGTTACGTGCACACTTATATCCTATAGGGTCACACCACATCCAGCCACTGGGAACCAGAGCAGTTTCAGGAGGCGTGGGGGCACATTTCTTCCATGGAACAGATGTTTCACCGCTGGGGACATACTTTACATGTTCCCTTGCAACTTGCTTTTTTCATCTAACATATTAGGACATACTTTCCTACTGGACAGAACTACCTCACTCATTTTAACTGCCCCAGCATAGCATTTCATTTTGTGGACGTACCCATAATTGATGTCACCTCTTCTGCAACAATGGGCATATCTGGTTGTTCCCAGCATCTCACAATTACAAACAATGCTGCAATGTCGATTCTTGTACATATTTCTGTGCAGTTATGTAGATTTTTAGTTATTTGTTTAGAAAAAGAACTAGAGGTGATGTTGCCATATAGCTAAATTGTCACTGAGAAAGGCTAACTCCAGTCCAACCGCGGATTCTCCCAGCATGGTGAGGAAGTGCTCGTGGTCCATGGCCTCGCCAACAGGGGGCATCAACAATCATTTTAATCTTGCTTTGTTCTTAATTTTACAGAGGTGAATGGCTTGCCTTTTTCTGTTTCTTTCAAACATGTAAATAGGTTATTTAAAAACAACAACAACAACAATTCATGGCCTTGGCTGAGGTATTTCTGGGGCTGTGGCTATGATATATCCCCACCCAGTCCAAGTTAGTAGCTTCTTCCATATTTTCTGGTAAGATAAGATATCTCAGGGTTACCTTGAAAATTTCCTACCCCCAACCTGTAATCAGCCAATTCTCCAAGGACCCAGGATTCCTTTAGTGGGAAATGATATTTAGGGACCACAATTTGGTGCCTGGGTGCTCAATCCTATTAGGTTGGTTTTTTTCCCCCCCTAAGGAAAAATTAATTTTCCAGCTAGAATTCTATATCCAGCCAAGCTATTCTAGTTATGAAGACAAGTGATATTTTTAGATCTGCAATAATTCAGAAAATTTACCATCCTTTAACCATTTATAGGCGACATGTCACACAACGAAAGAATCGACCAAGAAAGAGGAAGATTTGAGATGTAGGAAATAGTGGAGCCAGTCCAGGAGAAAGCTGTCTGGGAAAACAACTATACGTCAGTCCAATTGGAGCATGAGGATGGGGAGCTTCAGGAATTAGGTCTCTGTGGAATGGGGGAATCCAGCAGAGTTGAAAATATGCCTGAGAGGCTGGACATGGAAGAGCAGAGCTGTGGTGGAAGGAGGACCTGAAGATCAAAAGGGACCTCAGCTGGGAAGGCCAGCATGGTGCATCTCAGGGCCATGAAGTAAACTCTTTTCGGACAAGAACTGGGTTGGGGGGGAACCAGGATCTTGTTTCCACCTTGAGACACAGACTGAATGCGGACGCCCCTTACCATAACCGGCAGCCACAGTGGCCACTGGGAGGCTCTGTGCAGTTTTTGCTTTGTATTTTTTTTTATAAGTTATGTCTTTAATTTTATCTGACTAGCCTGAACATATTTATTTAGGTTCTTGCCGTATTGTTCCATAAGCTTAATTTGTATCATGCTTTGGTAAATTTGTTGACTGCCCTTCTTGGCATTAGATCTCTTCATATTTTGGAAACTTACTTTGCAAGCAGGCTCATGTTGAGTAGGAGGGTTTTTCTTTGTTTCTCTGGGTCATGTTTGGGTTTCATTCTCTCTCTCCCCCTGTCCAGAAGTCCAGCAGTTGTTGGTTACCTCCATGGTAACTGAGAAATGTGGTAACAGTGCTCTGAGGTTGCTGCTCCAGGAGGACACCAGGCACACTGCGGCCCAGGGAAGGAGGCCTCCTGGTCAGGAAGCTGACTCTCACTCAGTCCCCTTAGCCCACCTCCCTAGGTCCTCAGCTCCCTGTAATCCACAGTCCCCAGCAGCAGGTGGGCAGCCCTCGTTCCCAGCTCTGTTTCACCCTGTGAACCGGCCTCAGGTCCTCTTCTCACCAGAAGCCTTTACATCGTCCTTTCCCCCCAGAGCTGAGCCCCCAGCACCTCCTGCTCACTTCCAAACCTAGAGCCCACGAGGCCTTTTCTCTCACCACTCACATTGCTTCTGCTCATTTTTGATCCAAAGAGATACTCACTTTGCTTTTGGATCCTGGCCCTGTCTTTTTAATTATCTATTAACAACTTTTATCTTTCATTGCCATGTGATCGAAACAAGGAGTATGTTGGATGCAACCTTGATGTGCTCTCTCACCCAGATTGATATCACTTTTATTACTTCCGTTTAACTTTGTTCTCTTTGCCCTCCCTAGTTGTCCACTCTGTATCCATTCTCCCCTTCCTTTGCTCTAAGAAAATCTCTGTATCGCTGGGGGTGCCAATGTGCCCCAGTGACATTTCCCAGCCTCCTCTGTAAATAGAAATGGCCAATTGAATGTAAGGAAAAGATAATTATGTGGGGGCTTCCAGGAAAGTTCTTTAAAAGGGCCTGATTCAGTTGGGAGGTATATCTTTTTGCCCTTTGATCTTTCTTTTCTTGTACCTGGAATGCAGACGTGATGGGCAGAGGTCAGCTGCCATCTTGAGACAAGTCACTTCAAGGATGGAAGCCACATGCTGAGAATGGCTGAGCAGAGAAGCAACAAGAACCTGGGTTCCCCAAGAGCATGACCAAGGTGGGCTGGTCACTGGAGACATAACCAAGGTCCTGCCCCAGGAATTATCCAGTTAGGATGACCAACATCTGCTGCTGTCAGAAGCAATTTCTCAATAGACCCTCTGTATTTGCATCCTTCCTTGAAGATTCAAAGTCCCAGGTAGAAGCATGTGATTGGCTGGGCTTGGGTCAGGGGCACATTTCCCAGCTGCTAGGAGGTTAAGAATACCTGGCCTCTTTGGCATCTATAGGGGGACATAGGCACTGCCTCCCACTAAGACCCACACAGAGGATTCCTCCCTGGAGAGTCAGAAACCGTGGGTAACATCAACTGTACCCCTGTAGTAACAGATACATAGGGAAATCTCCAGCTGGAAATCCCTCCTCTTGGTGAGGTAAGCTGCGGCTCATTTCTATTCACTCCCAGTGTGGATGTGGAAGAGAACACAGGGATAGTCTCGGGGCGTGGACGGCATCCTGCCTTTCCAGGCTTTTCTTAATTCTCCGTTATCCAGGCTCTCTCTCTCTCTCTCCCCAAATCCGGGGGAAGCTCCTTTCTTTGATCCTGGTTCGAGGCTTTCTGGGCTTTAGCTCCACCTCATGTTGGCACTTCTTCCAGCACCCATCCCAGACCTAGCCCTTTACAACATCCGATGCACATAGGCCCGGCTGTAGTGTTCCTTCAAGGACCTCCTTTCCAAATGATCAGCCCACTCTTAAGAGGGTCTGGGCCAGGTGCAAGTCAATTGAGAACAGTCCTAGGACCAGCCGTACCTTCCTGAATCACTATGCCGAGATGCTGATTCTCATGTCCTGTCACCCTGTAGGATTTCTTTCCAGGCAGAGATGGCAACATGCAGGACAGGTGACAAAAATGTGAACTTGCTTAATTTCCACTTGTCATTCATGGAGCTGGTGGCTGAGCATTGGACGGCCTGCAAAAAACCCAATGTTTTTGCTAGCACAATACTCAAAGCATCAGGAAGATGCACCCTCCTTTCCTCCGTCTGCCAAAACTTACACAAGTGCATCTAACTGGAAGGGCCTGATTTGAGTCCAGAACCCTAGCAGCAGGGAAGGCTGGGAAGTGCAGGAGTTAGCATTCCAGCGGGCACACCTGGAAGGACATGAGAATGGGTACACATGCCCACTCACCAGAGGACCCAAGGGAACCCCCCAGGAAGCCACTTGTTGACACCAGGATTTGGGAGGTGTCAGCGCCTGGTCCCGATGTTGTCCTTTGTCAGCCAGGCACAGCTCCCAGACGCAGCTACCTGCCAAAGGCCAACAGACACTGTGATTTCCACGCACAGAAGGGGGCAACCAGATGGCTCTGGTCTGTTTTTGTGAATCATCTCAGGAGACTATGGACGTGCGTCATTCCAGTATCTTCTGGAAGTGTCATCAGAGCATTAAGGAACCTTAAATGAAAGGGGTCAGAACACATCTGTCCTTGTCCCATTGGACGTTATTGACCGCTTCACCTAGAGGCCGTTCCTAATGCTCTGGATCCCCCCCACCCCCGTAGAATCCCATGCAGATTCTTTTTCTTTTTCTTTTTTATTGAGATGAAATATACGTGGCATAAAACTAACCATTTTCAAGAGTACGGTTGAGTGGTATGTGGCACATTTACAGTGTTGTATTATCACCACCCCTGTCAAGTTCCCAAACATTTCCATCACTCCATTAAGTAGTCACTCCTGATTCTCCTTCCCCCGAGCCCCAGCCATGTCTGAAGCTAGTGAGCCCCATGCTAGTAGACTCTTTAGTTAAGACAATAATTTTCCATTTTTGGCTTCAGCTCATTTGAGCTGGATTTCTGTACTTGCACCGGAAAGAGTCCTAAATGGCAAAGCAGCCCTCAGGTTCCAGCGTAAACATCTGTTTGTCAAACAGGTCTTCTGCTCCCCTAATTTAATTTAAATTGCTCTGTTCCACCGTCTACTGGCAATGCGCGGTTCTCGCCTTCCTAATTCTTAGCACAAATTGCAGTATTACATGTGTTACTGGTTTAATGGCTGTCTCCTCCATGGGCCAGTACGATCCACCAAGGTAGGGACAGTTTGTTTTGTTCTCTTCCTCTGACTAGCACAGTGCTATAAAAACAATCTGTGCAAAAAACACGCTCGGGGTGGGGGGGGGATGGAGGGGAACAGGTGACGTCTAGAGCTAAAGACATCAGGTCTGGAGTGGTCCCTAGCTAGTGACAACTCGCTATTGAGTTGGGGAGCCTCTCTGCCCACCTGAAACTTCCAAAGCCCCATACCTCCTCAGCCCCAAAGAAACCAACCCAGACTACCTTTATAGAAACTCCTGAGAAGAGACGAGACAAAAAGATGACAGGGACATTAAAATACCATTGATACAAATGTTTTTTATCTGCTTGAACAATTAATACACAAATATTACACAAATTCAAACATATTAGAAGGCGTTTTAGTTTAGAGTGAAAATAAAAGGTTGAGTCTTTTTCTCATACCTACTCCCTAGTTGCACCCACTTGCCATTCCCTTCCTAGAAAGGCACCTACTGCCTACTAATCTCTTGTGTCCCAGAGCAACAATATGCATATTCGAATGCATATGTATTCCTACCTTTCTTTTTAAACAAATGCCGGAATACTAGACACAATGCTTTTATCCTTGTAACCTTATAACCTGAAGTTAGTTTCATATTAGCACAATGGGATCTACATCCATTTTAATGCTACATAGTTGCATTGTATGAATGTTGTGATTTATTCACTCAGTTCCCCTTGAATGAACACTTCGGATGCTCCCTGTCTTTTGCTACTACAACCAATGCTGGAAGGCGTACATGTCCTTTGCACTCGCCTGTTAACATGATCAGTATGATAACTTCCTAGAATGGAATTGCTGTGTCAAAGGGTACATTGATTTTGAGTTTTGCCGAAGTGATTATAACATTGTATACTCTCATCAACAACATGGGCCCCTGTTTCCCCAACAGGCTTGCCAGCAGTATGTGTTATCAAACCTCTAGGTCTCTGGCAACCTGACGGGTAAAACAGAAAGCCATTGTCTTAACTAAAAATTTTAAAATAACCCGCACAGAGAATATACTATAATGAACAACCGTGAACTTTTCATCCACATCCAGACTTGATGTTTTTTTATATTGCCTCAGAATTTTAATTTTGTTAGAAATACATGTTACAGGTGCAGCAAAACTCATATATGTATCCCTGTCTAATTTCATTCTCTTCCTTTCCCCCGTGGAAGTGATTGTCATTAATTTGCTGTTTATTGCTCCCGTGCATTAGTTCTACTGCATATTATGTCTAGAAAACAATATTTGTGAATGTTTTCAAACTGTATATATTAGTCGTCAAATTCTGTACATACATGTGTTTAAATTGTATATATCACTGTACGTAATATACATTTATAACACTATGAGTAACATATGCTAATTACATATTGCAGTCATATATAGCTATTTCAACTGCGTATATTATTCATCAAATTCATATATTTCAATTGATACAGAAAGAACATTAGATAAAATTCAACTAGAGCCAGAAGGGAACTGTGTTAACCTTGTAAGGGTTATAATAGCAAAGACTGATGCAAACATGATACTTAACGGAAAAATATCAGGTAGGTTTCTTTTAAAATTAGAAACAGATGTGTCCACCATCCTCTTACCATTTAACATAATACTGGAGTTTCCAAGGGAGGGGGTATAAGAATTACAATGGAATAAATTAAAATGTCATGGTTCTCAGATAACATGACCATCTCCCTAGAAAAACATAAGAATCCATTGCTAACAGATTAGAACTTATACAAGTGTTCATACAAGATCAACCTACAAATACCAACAGTGTTTCTCTACTGGCAATTTGAATAAATGGTTGTATCATGCTTTTGGAGGGGATGGCTTAATATTATAAAGATGTCAGTTGTCCCCCAAACTAATCCATAAATAATGCAATTTCAATAAAAATTTCAGTTGAGCTCTTGGAGGACCTTGATAAATTTCTGTGGGAGAAGAAGAGTAAAGAGGAGTTTACTTACCCTACCAATGATAAGAAAGCAAAAATTGTTTAGTAGATGATATTAGGGAAACTGGGTAATAATACTGGATCCCTACTTCACATCATATAAAGAAGTAGATGCCAGATACATTGAAGACCTAACCACAAAGATAAAACCACAATATTGGTAGAAGAAAATGTAGGTGATATCTTTGTGACCTCGGGGTAGGAAAGGACTCAAAAAAATTCCAATATCATAGCCATGAGGGAAATAATTGATGAAGTTGATTACTTCATAATTTATAACTTTTGCACTATGAAGGACTCCAGAGATAAATAAATAGATATCAGAGGGGGAAAATATTTGCAGTATCTAAAATTCACAAGGGACTATCATCCAAAATACTTAAGGAACTCCTATAAATAAAAGATAACAGTTTAAGAATGGGGAAAGTGGGGATTTTTAACTTTATCCTGCCCAGAACCTATCTTGTAAATTGGTGTATGAACATATTTCCTAAGTCTGGAAAATTCTTAGCACTCTGTAATATTGCCTTTCCATCATTTTCTCTACTTTCCTCTGAATTCCTATTTGACTACTGGACTGCCTCAACAGACCAGAATTAGCTCAAAGGAGATCAGAGACCCAAATGTAAAACCATGAAGCTTTTGAGAAAACATAGGAGAAATTTTGCAAATGTTTGGTTAGGCAAAGAGTTGTTTTAAATACAACAAGATCCATAAAAGAAAAAAATTATAAATTGGACTTTCTTAAAATCAAGAACTTCAAAAAACATTGTAAAGACAATGAAAAGGCTGAAAGAAAATATTTACAAATCACACACCTCATAAAGGGGTTGTATCCAGAAATATATTTTTAAAAAATCTAAAAGTTTGATACTAAAACAACAAAGAACACCAACTTTTTTTTTTTAAATGGGGAAAAGATTTGGACACAATCTTTGGACAGGAATTAGGCACATGAAAAGGAGCTCGGCACCATCAATCTTAGGGAAAAGCAAATTAAAGCCATAATAGGATGCTACTACACACTTATTTAAAATTACTATAAATAACTAAACAAACTGACCATACCAAGTGTTGGCAAGCATGGAAGCTACTTAAACTCGCATTCATTGATGGTGGTAATGGAAAATGGGCAGCCAGTTTGGTAGTTTCTTAAAATGTTAAATATATCCCTACCATATGACTCAGCTCTTCAACACCTAGGTATTTACCTAAGAGAAATGAACTGGAACCTGCCCAACTGTCCAGTAACAGGTGAATGGGTAAACAAATAATGGTTTGTTCATACAATGGACTACTTGGCATTGACAAGGAATACAGTATGAATACACGCAACAACATTGGTGAGTCTCAAAGTAGTTATGTTGGCTTACAGAAGCCATTCAAAAGGAATATAATCTCGCTTTATGTAAAAGTCTAAGATTCTAGAAAATGCAAATGTATCTATAGTGACAGAAAGCATATCAGTGATTGCCTGGGAGTTACTGGGGGGGGGCAGGGAGAAGTGGGAGAGGGGGATTACTTTTGGGGGTATAATATGTTCATTATCTTGATTGTGGTGATGGCGTTATGGGTATATACATGCACCAAAACTTAGCAAATTGTAAATTTCATACATATTCAATTCATTGAATCACTTATTGCCCCCAATAAAACTGCATCTTTGTTACCTCAACACAAGGGCTACCTCCCAGCTTTGTCCTGAGAATCAGATGAGTGGAAACCCTTGGAACAGCTCCTGGGTCATTACTGGTAAATTCTCAGAAAGCCTTGTTTCTTGCAGTTGTTACAAACACAATGGCTCAGAAAGAGGGTTTTAAGAAAGCTATTTAATTCCAACTAAGCAGGAAATGTTACCTTCTAGTGGGTAGGAAAATAGTACAGGAATCAAATGCCTTGAAATTAAAGGCAAAATTTCTTACTTAGCTTTCCTGAAATTCTTTAACTTTCTAAAAAAAGAAAATTTTATCTTAAAAAAAACGCAAATAGTAAAAAAAAAAAAATCCAACTGATAGCCGAACCAATTCTAATTTCAGATGCTGAATACTGATGCTTGCATGATAACTTCCTAAATTCCCTAAAATTCTTATTTTGCGACGGTTTAAATCTTTGGAGAATCCTGCGACATTTCCCCCAGGAAAACAGCTATGTGGGAGAGAAAGAACCAAGCGTCTTTCTGGTGCAGAGGATATTACTGTTTCCCATTAATAACTGAGAACTTACATTTCCTGCGATGAGCTCCTTAAACCAATTTCTGCAACCCCACAGAAAACGTCTGCAGGCTAAGATGGTTTTGGCAAAAGGAGCTTGGCGGGATGGATGACGTTCTCTAATTGGTTGAAATGGCTCACCAATGTGCCCTCTGCTCCTTCGGGGATTCGCTGGGGCAGGCTCTCTTCCGGGCTGCTCCCTCAGGATTGGCTAAGGCTGGCTTCCTGCTCTCTCGGGATTGGCTGAAACACATTGCGTGCTGCTCCGGGATTGGTTGAATCAGTGAAGTTCTTCCCGCCTTCTCCCACCTGTCTCTTGTTTTCCATCCTCCTTGCCCTCGCTAGTCGATCCCTGGGAGGGGGATGCTTTTCTTCTGGTTTTGCATTGCTGCCCTTTCCAGGCTCCCCAAGACTCCCCCCGCCTTCCCCGGGAAGTAGGGTCGGCGTCCCTCACAGTTACAGAACCTTTGCGCAGAGATGGGGCTAAATGCAATGAGTGGACAAGGAGCTTTATCAAGATGCTGTGGTCGCCAAGGGGAGGGGGGGCCCTGAGAGCGATCCCAGTGGATTCCCTCATGGAATGACCAAAATCTCTCCACCTTAAAGATGAGCGAGGGCGAGGGATGCAAACGCAACCGTCCGGAACAGTTTCTGTTCTCCTGTTTTAGGTGGAAGAGGGGGGAAGAAATAAGACATCAGGACAGATGGGCTGTTTCCTTGCCTGACTCAGTTGGCCCCTCCATTCTGGATGGCTGTCTTTCCTCATGGCCCCTGAGATGGCTCTCCCGAAAGGTTTGCTGGCAGCATGACGATACAAATAGTTTTGTGAGTGGTGCTAATCTGGTCCTATGCTTAGGAGCGAAGTCTGAGAAAAATGGCCATGGTTCAGATCTTAACTCCAACATGGACTGGTTTTATGACCTCTGCAGGTGACTTAACCTCAAAAAGCCTCAGTTTTCCCACATATAGAAGACTGCATATAACCCTGCGTGGTAGGGTGGCTGTGAGTTACACGTGGGGAGAGCTTAGGACAGTGTCGTAGGCTGTGATGTGGTGACAAATGACTGGCCCCAGATTCGGCATAGCTCCGCACAACAGGTCTTAATTTCCTATGCCTGTGATGTGTGTGGGTGGGTGGGGGAGTGGCTGCTCTACTCAGTCACTCAGCCTACTGGTCAAGGGGTTTTAGCTGTACCATCTGGCCTGACAGGTTGCTGCAGGAAGGATGGAGAGAGTGCGAAGTCCCGTGGGGTCTGTGTCAGTTCAGGCTGTTGTAACAAATTACTGTGGACTGGTTGGCTTAAACATCAAATATTTATTTCTTCCAGTTCTGGAGGTTGGGCCAGTATGGTTGGATTCTGGTGAGAGCCCTCTTTTGGGCTTAATCAACTGAGCCTCCCAGGGCCCCAAGTGTCTTTCTTTTACCTAGTGGTGTGAGGAGACTGCAGAGCCCAGATTCCCAGGAGTTTGGGGAATTTCTAGTGTGTTCCGCCATGCAACGCTGGAATTGCCAGATCATAGGCATGCGATCTCTTAATTATTCATTAATCATGCAGATTCAAAGCAATGCTAATAAAATATTAATAATCTCATAGTAAGCCAAAATTTAAAATAATACAAATTTATTAAATTGTAAATTTAAATTTACAGGAATTTAGAATAGTAAAGCTAACAATGCTTTGCCTGTGATTCAGGGTAGCGTCCCTCCAGTTGATATTCAGATGTTAATTCCATTCTTTAGATTCCTGTGATTGAACTCTGTCCATAATGTCAACACTGTTCTGTATTGTTTTGTTTGTGGGTTTATCTTTGTTCATTTTTAAAAAAGATTTTATTTATTTATATGAGAGAGAGAAAGATAGCGAGAGAGAGAGCCCAAGTGGGGGCAGGGAGAGGGAGAAGCAGGCTCCCCTCTGAGCAGAGGGCCCAATGTGGCTCGATCCCAGGACCCGGGGATCATGACCTGAGACCAAGGCAGACGCTTAACCGACTGAGCCACTCAGGTGCCCCCGTCTTTCTTCATCTTTAAAAACACATATTTGTTTATATTCTTTAGAGTACACATGCAAATTAAAAAAGAACCCCATCTTATTTTTTTTTAAGATTTTATTTATTTGACAGAGAGAGACATAGGGAGAGCAGGAACACAAGCAGGGGGAGTGGGAGAGGAAGAAGCAGGCTTCCCGCGGAGCAGGGAGCCCGATGTGGGGCTCGATCCCAGGACCCTGGGATCATGACCTGAGCCGAAGGCAGATGCTTAATGACTGAGCCACCCAGGCGCCCGAGAACCCCATCTTATATCTTTGAGAATATTTTGATTCAATACAGAGTAGCTTCCAGAAAGTTTGTATGAATTAGCCTCATACTAGACATGAGGGAAATGAATATTTTTCTCAGTCTGTACCTACCCTGGATACTACTATTATTTTACTCTTTTCAAATTTTATTTTCCAAAAATATCTTTTTAAAAAGTGTTTTTTTTTTTAAATTTTAAGTTATCTCTACACCCAGTATGAGGCTCGAACTCCCCTCCCAAGATCGAGTCGCATCCTCCTCAGACTGAGCCAGACAAAAATATCTTAAACATTGCACGTCTGTTATTTGTCATGAGGGACTTTTTCATATATTTATCTTCCAGTTACATCTTGTCTTATTAATTCCCTTTTCATATCTTTTTTTTAAAAAAGATTTTATTTATTTATTTGACAGAGAGAGACAGCGAGAGAGGGAACACAAGCAGGGGGAGCGGGAGAGGGAGAAGCAGGCTTCCCGCTGAGCGGGGAGCCCGATGCGGTGCTCGATCCCAGGACCCTTAGCGCTTAACGAGGCTTAACGACTGAGCCACAAAGGCTCCCCTCCCTTTTCCATATCTTAAAGGAGTGACGATAGTAATGCTGGTCTTTTCAATGATTTGTAAGAGCTCTTAATAAATTAAGATTATAAAGCCTTTGTTTCTTATGTATAGAGATCTTTTCCTAGATTGTCTTTAAGCTGTTCCAATTTTTAATCTGAAACTGAAATGTGTAACTTTCTAACGTAAGACCAGTTAGTTTTCAGCTTAATGGTTTCTTATCGTGCTGTCCCGTGTTTCCTACCCATTGGTTGTATATTCTAAAATTCACTTATGCTCTAAGAATTTGCTTTTAGGGATGCCTGGGCGGGTCAGGCGGTTAAGCGTCTGCCTTCCCTCTGCCTTTGGCTCAGGTCATGATCCCAGAGTCCCTGGATGGTGTCCTGCATTAGGATCCCTGCTCAGCAAGGAGCCTGCTGCTCCCCCTGCTTGTGCTCTCTGACAAATAAATAAATAAAATCTTAAAAAAAAAAAAAAGAAAGAATTTGCTTTTAAATTTTAAAAATCTTGACTCCAGGTCAAACTTATTCTGATGTGTGAGCTCGGCATTTAACCTTAATTGTATTTGAGCGTGGTCACTGGTTGAGCTAACGATGTATGGCATACTTTTTTCTCCCACCAAACCCAAAGGCCCCTTCATTTGGTACAGAGTTACAGTGTCCTCAGTGCCCTGTGCCCTGGCCCCTCGTGATTCTTTTTTATTTTGTCTTTACGGTAAAACTGTCAGAAGGATGGGCGCCTAACCGTTCAGTATAGTCATCTCTAGGAGAAGGTGCGAGATGCTTTTTTTCTTTTCGTTTCTGTGCGTTTTGACTTAACTTCGATTTTTGTGTATTTTGTCTTAAATTTTTGTCATCCCCGCCTTTATTTCATTTTCATTCACATCTTTTAAAAATTGCTTGGCTGGGCAATTGAATGCAAGGGCTAATTTGGTTAAAACTTTTCCTCTGTATTGCCGAATCTCTGCCTTGTTTGGCGGCTTTGAGGAAGCCCCTCACCACCTGGCAGGAGAGGCTGCGGAGCTGGGGTTGGGGAGACGTGGGGTACTCGGGTGATGTGGGAGCGTGGAGGGGTGGCAGTGGGGTGACGTGGGGGCGGGGTGGGAGTGGGGTGATGTAGGGGCGCGGTGGGGGTGGGAGTCAGGGTGAATTTGGGGAGGGCTAGGGTGGGCTGGGAGTGGGGTGATGCGGGGGTGGGTTGGGGTGATGTGGGGGCGAGGTGGGGTGGGAGTCGGGGTGAAATTGGGGAAGGGCAGAGTGGGGTACTGTGGGGGCGGGGTGGGCGGGTCCGCGTAGGTCCCGCCCCGCACATGGGCGGAGCCTTCCGTGGGGGGTCGTGGCGGGCGTCGCCAGGCCCGCGTCGGGCTCAGTGCGCAGGCGCGCGTCTTTCCGCCGCGGGGCGTTCTGGGGGTTTCGGGCCTATCCCGGCGCGGGTGCGGTTGCGGAGGCGCGGGTGCGGGCGGTGGGCCCGGGAGGTCAGGCCTGTGGTCTGCGCGGGCGGCCCGAGGCTGCAGCGCGGGGCGTGGGGAGGGGGCCGGTAGACCCCGGTCCGCTCAGGTCGCCTCCCCCCGGCGGGGGCCGTGTCCACCCAGAATGGGGGCGCCTCTGGATCCCCTGAATGAACCCGCAAGAAGGCCCGCGTTTTGGGGGGAGGCCGCGCTCGGCGCGGGGTCTCCATCCTCCTAGGTGCGGAAGGGGCCCGACCGCGTCCCGCAGCACTGAGCGCCGGCTGCCACCGGCCGGGGGGTCGCCGAGGTAGGACGGGGACCGGGTGCCGCGATCTGCATGCCGTACATCCATCAGAGCCCGGCGCCGAGGCCCCACACCCGTGACCGAAATGTGTGTGCTCAGCTCGCCCGCGGCGCTGTGAATCCCGGGGCTCCTTAGCGTTTCCCTGGGTCCTTGCAAGATTGGGCGTGTGGGAGCCGCGGGGGCTTCCCCGCCGTGTGCCGCCCCACCGGGCGCGGGGGCCCCCCTGAATCTGCGCTGTCCAGGGCCTGAGAGCACTTTACCGCGGCCAGCCCGCCTTTGTCCTCGGCCCCCTGCTTTGCGTCCCCTGAGAGGGGTCCTGTGTTCCCGGGAGGGCGGATCTGGGGCTCCTGATGAAGGCTCCAGCTGGAGGGAGTTTGTCCTCTAGGCTCTCCGGGAACAAAGCAGCTCTACTCAAGAAGGGCCGGACTTCAGGAACGGGAAACTCACCGGGAGGAACCCTCTGCAGAGCTTCAGAAGAGGCAGAAGAAACGCAGAAAAAGAGCATATGGGGCCCCGAGTGATTTCACCACGTTCAGAAGCTGTGAGTCACTTTGCAGACGGGAGAAGGGAGCCTGGGGCCAAGTGGTGGCAGAGGACAGACTGTGAGAAATGTCACCTCTTTGGCTTTACAGCTGGGAAGTTCTTATTTTCAGCCCCACCCCAAAGGGCACTCTTCCCTCCCGTCATTCTCCACTGATTCTTTCCAGAAGGTGGGCAGCTTTCTAACCGCGACCAGTCACCAGGTCAGGCATCTGGAGATGTGTTCTTGTGTCTTCCTGATCTTACAAAGTGAAGAGTAGTAGTTCGGGGAGGGTTTGCCAGAGTTTTCTGTTTTTGTCTCATTTGGCAGAAGAGGGGAAAAGAACCTGGAGGAGGGAAATGACTTGTCTAGGATCAATAAGAGGCGGGTAGACGCCAGAGTCCCGGACTTCTGGTGTGGTGCAGTCCACACAATAACATCAAAGTAAGTTTCCTCTTAAAAGATCCTTTTGAGAAACACCAGTCGAATTAGAAGAAACAGTTTTTTTTGTGTTGTTTTTTTTTTATATTTTATTTATTTATTTGACAGAGAGAGACACAGCAAGAGAGAGAACACAAGCAGGGGGAGTGGAGTGGGAGAGGGAGAAGCAGGCTCCCCGTGGAGCAATCCCAGGACCCTGGGATCATGACCTGAGCCAAAGGCAGACGCCCAACGACTGAGCCACTCGGGTGCCCCAGGAGAAACAGTTTCTTAAAAGACTTACGTTTAAGGTACCTATCCCTTTTTCCAAAGCTTTGAGGATTCTGGACTCAAGGGGTGAATTTTATTGTTAGTAAATCAGATACACAAAATAGCTTTTAGGGTTTGTTTTCCTTTGCAACATCAGGTTTTTTGTTTTGTTTTTTTAATTAGCTTATTTAGAAAGAGAGAGTGCACTGGTGAGCTGGTGAGTGAGTGGTGGGGGGAGGGGCAGAGAGAGAGGAAGAGAGAGAACCCCAAGCAGCCTCCATGCTCAGCATGGAGCCCCTGGAGGGGCTCTATCCCATGACCCTGAGATCACGACCCTAGCCAAACCCAAGAGTTGGTGCTTCAACCAGCTGAGCTACCCAGGCGCCCTACAAGATCAGTTTTAATGAAGACATTGTAATTCATATTTTGACATGCCAGTATTTGCTTAATAGTTCTGTTTTAAGGGGCACCTGGGTGGCTCAGTTGGTTGGGCATCCGACTCTTGATTTCTGATCAGGTCATGATCTTGGGGTCATGGGACTGAGCCCCTTATCAGTCTCTGCACTCAATGGGGAGTCGGCTTGTCCCTCTTCCTCTGCTCTGCACCCCCTCCCCACGCATGGGCACTCGCACACACCCACACACCCACACACACACTCTCTCTCTCTCTCTCTCTCAAAATCTTCAAAAAAAAAAACAGTTCTGTTTTAAACGTTTCTGTGTTAGTGGGAGGGGGACATAGTTAAAGCAGTAGGAAACATTGCAGGTTTAAGGAGTCACACAGAGTGGGGGCGCCTGGGTGGCTCAGTCATTAAGCGTCTGCCTTCCGCTCAGGTTGATCCCAGAGTCCTGGGATCGAGCCCCGCATCGGGCTCCCTGCTCAGTGGGGAGCCTGCTTCTCCCTCTCCCTCTGCTGCTCCCCCTGCTTGTGTTCTCTGTCAAATAAATAAATAAAATCTTAAAAAAAAAAAAAAAGGTCACGGAGAGATGGATGTTGCCTACCTTCTCTTCTCCAGGATCAGAAGTTAACCAGCTGGTGTGTAGAAGTTTGTACAGGAATTGAGGTGCTGCAGGGCCAGCCAGCTCATTACCCTGTTGCTCTTTCCTTCTCTTATAGGCGTGCCTTCCCAGCTTTTGACATTCTACCAAGAACAACAGAAAATGAACAAATCCCTGGTGAGTTGTTTCTTTATTCCCTATTTCATTTTCCAGCAGATTTTGTCATTTTTCTAAGTGTGCTCATATCTTAAAGTAGAAATAGATAAAAAGCTACTTCTGGGTAAATAAAGACTGGGTGGTACCTGTGTGACCTGTGGTGGTGGCTGTAAGTCATGTGACCCCTTAGTCATCAAAGGTGAGCCACACGTTTGTCTTTGAGCTTCCTGACCTACGCAGGATTTTCAGTGACCACAAAGAGGACCCAGCCAGTTACTCCTGGGACAGAAAGACTTCGTGACTCTGGAGTCTGGGAAAAAATGTCTTTGAAGTTCTTCAGGTAGTGAAGAACCTTATGGTGACCCCCTGGTTGCCTGTAATCATTCTTCACTTGAGGTAGAGATCAGAACTCAGGTTTTATTAGGGACCAAAGTGCTACTGGACTCTGGAGAGCTTTCTGAACATCCACTCTGATCTAGGGACAAAACCCTAAGGCTCTCTGGAGGCATGAGAGAAACGGATGGTTTGTTCTTAACTCCTTAAACAGTTGTACGGCAGATTGTTCAAACTCATAGCCTTTGGCAAATGCTTATGCACTACCCACTCGCTTTTATTTTGATAAAGTATATATAACAAAATTCACCATTTTAACCATTTAATCATAAGTGTACAGCTCGGCATGAATTACATTCACAATGTTGTGTACCCATTCATCCCTATTTTCATAACTTTCTCCTCACTCCAGACAAGTCTGTGTAATTCTTAGCCAGTAACTCCCGGTCCCCCCAGCCACTGGTAACCAAATCCACTTTCTGTGTCTCTGAATTTCCCTATTCTAGGTATTTTATATAAGTGGAATCACACAATCTTTGTCCTTTTGTGTCTGGCTTCTTTCACTTCATATAACGTTTTCAGGGTTCATCCATGTTGTAGCATATATCAGAACTTCCTGTCAGTGCCTGAATAATCTTTCATTGTACGGATGCCTCACCTTTTGTTCATCCATTCATGTGTTAATGGACACTTGGGATTGTTTCCATCTTTTGGCCGTTAGAATAGTGCTGCTATGAACATTCGGGTACAAGTATCTGCTTATCCCTTCGCATTTTAAATCCACTGGATGCATCCTCACTTCCTCGCCACTACTTGCCTAAATACGTCCTGATAAAGCTCGACAGCAAGGTCTCTACAGTGGACTCCCAACAGATGTTTTCCAGACCTTACTTTACTAGAACGTTCAGCTGCATGTGGCAGTTAACCCACTTTGACCTTCAAGAAAGGCCTCTTTCTCTGGTATTTTGTGACATTGTTCTGGCTTTCTTCCTGCTCTGCTTTCTTTGTCTCCCTCATGGCATCTTCCTCCTCTTTTGCCAATTCTCATGGCTTATCCCCAAATTCCCATCCTTCACTCCCTCCTGTTACTGTGCCAGTCCCTTGTGTTTCATACCCTCTGTGGTGGGGGTACCGAGCGTTACCACAGCCTGGGCTCTTCCCTCATGTCTTGTCCTTCTCTGTGCAGGTGGCTAGAGGCACCTTTGTTTTCCACAGTTCTGAAGTTAAAATGGTCATTTACAGCCTCCCCCGTCTCCCATCTAATCTTGTTCCTCCACCCCCTGTCGGATGATGGGCCACCTGCGGGACACAGTTAAGGGAAGCGCCCGCATGGGATTCACCCTAAAGCCTTCCCTCCCTCAGCCTCATCCTGTGTGTATCTCAGTTTTACTACTTTTAAGATGTCAACGGTTCTTAAACCTGTTCTTCCTCCTGAATTCCTTCTCCCCTTATCAGAGCTTAATTTTCTCTGCCCTGGACTGTTGGAACAGCTACTTGCTTCTTTGTCCCCCAGACTCATCTGTCCTCCTGAGTAATTCGTCTGAAATGCTCTTCGGGGCAGCTGGGTGGCTCAGACGGTTGAGCGTCTGACTCTTGGTTTCAGCTCAGATCATGATCTCATGGGTTGTAGGATCCAGCCCCACATTGGGCTTAGTGCTTGGCGGGGAGTCTGCTTGAGGATTCTCTTCTCCGCCTCACCCCACTCACACACGTGTGCTTTCTCTCTGTTTAAAGTAAATACATAAATCTATTCAGATGATGCCATTGCAATCTGGAGACCACTTGAGTAGCTTCCTACCGCCTGTAGGGGCAAGGCCAACCTCCTTATGAAACTAAGGCTGTTGAGAGTGGGACCACTTCCTATTTCTCTGTTTTATTAAAACATTTTTTTGAATGTTAATACACTTTACATTTCATTCAACATTGGTTTGTTGGGCATTTGTTCAGTATGCCAGACACTGAACTGTGTGCCATAGACTGAACTCAAAGCGATGCAGAGACCTGGTCCCTTTTTGATGGAATTTACCGTTTGGTGGAGAAGGTGACATTTTACAAGTAAACCTGTAATGTGACCCCAAACCTGACATAGTTCCCTAAACACATGGGGTTACTGCCTGCCTGTGCATTTTGTTCATGTTCCTGCTCTGTGGGCTGACTTTGACCCCTGCTGCATTTCCTTTTCTGAGTCTCTGAGCTAGATTGGGGGTATCTCAGCCAGCAAGCCCTTCTTCTCTTTCTTTGTCCCCCCCGCTAGATTAATTGCCTTTCTCCTGTGTTCCCACAATGCCCCGTGCTGTCCCTGTCACTGTACTCTGTCCATTGTGTGGAAATTACTTGTTTGTATCGACAGTCAGAGCATTAGCCCTTCAAAGTCTAGATGCACATCGTGTTCATCTTTATACTTTCACTTCCTCACCCTGTGCCTCACTCCTAGTAGGTGCTCGACACATATTTGTGGCTGACTAGACAAATGGTAGCCTTTGTCTTATTTGGGAACCAAACTCTTACTGGGTAAACCATCCTACCTGAACACCCAGCAGGGCCATCTGGGAGAAGTGGGGTCTCCTTTCCCTTTTCTGAATGCTGTCTCAGATCATGCAAGGTGGAGTTTTGTTGTTGTTGTGGCTTTGAGAATTTATTTTTTGTTAGAGCAACATTAGGTTTATAGCAAAATTGAGTAGAAGGTACAGAGATTTCTCATGTATCCCTGCCCCCCCCAACCACGGCCTTCCCCATTATCAACATCCCCACCAGAGTGGTGCCTTTGTTATAATTGATGAACCTGCGCTGACTGACACATCAGAATCACCGAGTCCATAGTTTACATTAGGGTTCACTCTTGGCGTTCACTCTATAGGTTTTTGACAAATGTATAACATGGATCCACCATTACAGTATCATACAGAGTACAGTGACTCTTGAACAACATGGGGATTAGGGGTGCCAGTTCCTTGCTCAAAGATTTACATACAACTTTTGACTCCCCAAAACTTAACTACTAGTAGCCTACTACTAACTAGAAGCCTTACAGATAACACAACCAGCCGATTAACACATATTTCGTATGTTGTATTATATACTGTAGTCTTACAATATAAATAAGTTAGAGAAAAAATGTCATGAAGAAAATCAGAAGGAAGAGAAAATATATTTATAGTACTGTATTTATTTAAAAAATCTTGAGGGGTGCCTGGGTGGCTCAGTCGGTTAAGCGGCTGCCTTTGGCTCAGGTCATGATCCCAGGGTCCTGGGATCGAGTCCCGCATCCGGCTCCCTGCTCGGCGGGGAGCCTGCTTCCCCCTCTCCCTCTGCCTGCCTCTCTGCCTACTTGTGCTCTCTCTCTGTCAAATGAATAAATAAAATCTTTAAAAATAAATAAATAAAAA
The DNA here is from genome assembly GCF_003265705.2 of Callorhinus ursinus. Taxonomy (NCBI): domain Eukaryota; kingdom Metazoa; phylum Chordata; class Mammalia; order Carnivora; family Otariidae; genus Callorhinus; species Callorhinus ursinus. The sequence continues at coordinate 2,074,054 of NW_027397132.1, forward strand.
ATCTTGAATATAAGTGGACCCACGCAGTTTAAACTCATGTTGTTCAAGGGTCAACTGTGTTTTCACTGTGCTTAGAAATCCTCTGTGCTTTACTACTCATCCCTCCCTTCTCCCTCCCCTTCTCACTGATATTTTTATTCTCTTCATAGTTTTGTTTTTTCCAGAATGTTGCCTAGTTGGGATCATATAGTATGTAGCCTTTTTAGGTAGGCTTTTTTTCACTTAGCTGTATGCATTTAAGATTCCTCCGTGTCGGGGCGCCTGGGTGGCTCAGTTGGTTAAGCAACTGCCTTCGGCTCAGGTCATGATCCTGGAGTCCCTGGATTGAGTCCTGCATCGGGCTCCCTGCTCAGCAGGGAGTCTGCTTCGCCCTCTGACCCTCCTCGCTCTCATGTGCTCTCTCTCTCTCATTCTCTCTCAAATAAATAAATAAAATCTTTAAAAAAAAAAGAAGAAAATATTCCTCCGTGTCATTTCATAGCTTGATAGCTCATTTCATTTTAGCACTGAATAATGTTCCATTGTCTGGTGGACCACAGTTTATCCAGTCACCTACTGAAAGACATCTTGGTTGCTTCCAAGTATTGGCAATTGTAAATAAAGCTGAAATAAACGTCCATGTGCAGGTTTTTGCAGGTTTTTTTTGTGGATATAAGTTTTAAACTTCATTGAGTAAAATACCAAGGAGTGTGATTGCTGGATCACATGGTAAGAATTTGTGTAGTTTTGTAAGAAACCATCAAACTGGCTTCCACACTGGCTGTACCATTCTGCATTCCCACCAGCATTGAATGAGAGTTCCTATTGCTTTGCATCCTGACCAGCATTTGGTGTTATGAGTGTTCTGGATTTGGGGCATTGTAATAAGTGTGTAGTGGTTTTTCATTTTAATTTGCATCTCCCTAATGACACCTTTTTGTATGCTTATTTGCCATCTCTATATCTTTGGTGAGGTGTCCCTTAAGGTCTTGGGTTGTTTTCTCAGTATTGAGGGTTTTTTTTTTAATAAGTTTGTTTATTTTTAGTAGTTTCTACACCATGAGATTAATTAAGAGTCTTGTGTTCTTCTGCCTGAGCCAGCCAGGTACCCCTCTTATTGTTGAGTTTTAAGAGTTCTTTGTATATTTTGGATAATATATGTTTATTGCAGGGGCGCCTGGGTGGCTCAGTCATTAAGCGTCTGCCTTCGGCTCAGGTCATGGTCTCAGGGTCCTGGGATCCAGCCCCGCATCGGGCTCCCTGCTCGGCGGGAAGCCTGCTTCTCCCTCTCCCACTCCCCCTGCTTGTGTTCCCTCTCTAGCTGTGTCTCTCTCTGTCAAATAAATAAATAAAATCTTAAAAAGATATGTTTATTGCAAATATTTTCTCTCATTCTGTGGCTTGCCTTTTCATTCTCTTGACAATGTCTTTCACAGAACAGAAAGTTTTAATTTTAAAGTCCCGCTTATCAGTTCTTTCTTCTGTGGATTGTGCCTTTGGAGTTGTATATAAAAAGTCATCGCCAAACCCAAAATTATCTACATTTTCTTCTGTGTTGTCTTCTGGGAGTTTTATAGCTTTGCATTTTACATGTAGGTCTGTGATACATTCTGAGTTAATTTTTGTGAAGGATGTAAGGTCTGCATCTAGATTAACTTTTTTGCATGTGGATTTCCTAATTATTCCAGCACCATTTGTTGAAAAGACTGTCTTTGCTCCTTTGTCAAAGATCAGCTGACTTGTATTTATAGGGATCGATTTCTGGGATCTCTGTTTTGTTTCATTGATGTGCTTGTCTGTTCTTTCACCAATAGCACATGCCTTAATTACTATAGGTTTATGTAAGACTTAAAGTGAGGAACTGTTGGTCCTCCCACTTTGTTCCTCACTTATATCGATCACTGTGGGTCTTTTGCCTTTGTATAGAAACATTAGAAGCAGTTTGTTGATATTCACAAAATAACTTGCTGGGATTTTGATTAGGATTGATTGAAACTATAGATCAAGTTGGGAAGAACTGACATCTTGACAGTATTGAGTCTTGCTGTCCACAAACATGGAATAACTCTCCATTTATTTTGTTTTTTATTTCTTTCATCAGAGATTTATAATTTTCATCATATATATTTTGTATGTATTTTGTTAGATTTATACCTAAGTATTTCATTTTTTTCTGGGTGAAATGTACATGAAATTATGAGTTTTTTAAACAATTTATTAGAATGAGCGAGAGAGAGCACAAGCAGGGCAGAGGGAGAGTCAGAGGAAGAAGCAGACTCCCCCGCTGAGCAGGGAGCCCAACACGGGACTCGATCCCAGGACCCTGAGATCATGACCTGAGCCGAAGGCAGATGCTTAACTGACTGAGCCACCCCGGCGCCCCCTGCAATTATGTTTTTAATGTCAAATTCCACTTATTCATTGCTGTTATATAGGAAAACAGTTGCTATGTATGAACCTTGTATCCTGGAAACTTGCTATAATCAATAGCTTCACAACTTTTTTTTGTTGATTCTTTTGGATTTTCTACATGGACCATCATGTCATCTACAAACAAAGACAGCTTATTTCTTCCTTCCCTGTCAGTGTAGTTTTTATTTCCTTTTCTTGGGTTACTGCATTAACTAATACTTCCAGTACGAGGGGACATCTTTGCCTTGTTCCTGTTGTTAGTGGTAAAGCTTCTAGTTCTTCACCATTAAGTACGACGTTAGCTGTAAGTTTTTTGTAGATATTCTTTATCAAGTTGAGGACATTTCTCTGTATTCCTAGTTTATTGAGTTTTTTTACTTGTCAAATGCTTTTTCTGCATCTATGGATATGATCATGTGATTTTTCCTCTTCAGCTTGTTGATGTAATGGCTTATCTTAATTGATTTAGAATGGTGAACCAGCCTTGCATATCTGGAAAAATCCTACTTGGTTGTGATGTATAATTCTTCCTACACATTGTTGCTTTCATTTTGCTAATATTTTCTTGAGGATTTTTGCTTCTGTGTTGCTGAGAGATACTGATCTGTAGTTTTCTTTTCTTGGAATGTCTGTCTTATTTTGCAGTTAGGGTAATCATGGCCACATAGAATGAAATAGGAACTGTTCCCTCTGTTTCTATCTTCTAAAGGAGATTGTAGAGAAGTAGTAATAGATTGTAGAGACGTAGTATAATTTCTTCCTTAAGTGTTTGGTAGGATTCACCAGTGAACCCATCTAAGCCTGGTGTTTTCTGTTTTGGAAGATTATTAATTATTGACTCAAGTTCTTTGCTATGTATAGAATTATTTAGATTGTGTATTTCTTCTTGCATGTTTGACAGGTTGTGTCTTTGAACAGATTGGTCCACTTCATCTAGGTTATCAAATTTGTGGACATAGAGTTATTCATCCCTAGGATCTGTAGTAATACGTCCCCTCTTTCATTTTACATACTAGTAATTTGTGTCCTCTCTCTCTTTTTCGTAGAAAGCCTAGTTAGAGGTTTATCAATTTTTTTTGGTAATCTTTTCAAAGAATCAGCTTTTGGTTTCATTGATTTTTTTTTTCCATAATGTTGTGCAACCATCACCACCATCCGTTCCCACAACTCTTTTAATCTTGTAAAACTGAAGCTCTATGCCCATTGAACAGTAACTTTCTTTTTTTTTTTTTTTTTTTAAAGATTTTTATTTATTTGAGAGAGAGAGAGAGAGAGAAACAGTATGAGAGGGGAGAAGGTCAGAGGGAGAAGCAGGCTCCCCGCTGAGCCGGGAGCCCGATGTGGGACTCGATCCCAGGACTCCGGGATCATGACCTGAGCCGAAGGCAGTTGCTTAACCAACTGAGCCACCCAGGCGCCCGAACAGTAACTTTCTATTCCTCCCTTCCCCTTGTCCCTGGCAACCACCATTCTGTTCTCTGTATGATACTGTCTCGTGTAAGTGAGTAGCTTTCCTTTTGTGGCTGGTTTATTTCACTTAACGTGATGTCTTAAAGGTTCATCTGTATTGTAGTATGTGTCAGAACCTCCTTCCTTTTCCTCAAGATGAGTAACACTCTATTGTATGTATATACCACATTCGCTTATCCATCCATCTGTTGATGAGCACTTGGGTTGCTTCCACATTTTAGCTATTGTGAATAATGCTGCTGTAAATACGGGTGTACAAATGTCTTCAAGACCCTGCTTTCAGTTCTTTTGGGTATTTATCCAGAAGTAGAATTACTGGGTATGGTAATTCTGTTTTTCACTCTTTGCAGAACTGCCATGCTCTTCCATTTCACATCCCCACCAGCATTGCACAAGGGATTGATCCAGTTTCTCCACATCTTCTCCAGCATGTGTTGTGTGTGTCTGTGTGTGTGTGTGTTTTATAGGTGCCATCCTAATGGGTGTGAGGCAGTTTCTCATTGTAGTTTTAAGTTGCATTTCCCCAATGATCAGTGATGGTGAGCGTGTTTTCACTTCATGAGTCCAGGATGTGTGTTTGTCGGGATACTTCTCATTACTGACCCAGTCTCCTTACTAGTTACAGTTCTATTCAGATCATCTATTTTCCTCCTGATTTAGTCTTGACTGGGTTTCCAGTTTCTAGAATTTTGTCCATTTCCTCTTGGTTATCCAGTTTGTTGGCATACGGTTGTTCATAGTACTTTTTTTTTTTTTAAGATTTATTTATTTATTTGAGAGAGAATGAGAGAGAGAGAGTACATGAGAGGGGGGAGGGTCAGAGGGAGAAGCAGGCTCCCTTACTGAGCAGGGAGCCCGATGCGGGACTCGATCCCGGGACTCCGGGATCATGACCTGAGCCGAAGGCAGTCGCTCAACGAACTGAGCCACCCAGGCGCCCCATAGTACTTTCTTATAAACCTTTTTATTTCAACAGAAGTGGTATACATGTCCTTATTTTCATTTCTGATTTTAGTAATTTGAGTCTTCTCTCTTTTTCTCCTTAGTCCATTTAGGGAAAAATTTGTCTGTTTTGTTCATCTCTTCAGAAACCAGCTTTTGTTTTCATTTTATCTATTTTTCTGTTATATTTCTGCTCTAATTTTATTATTTCCTTCCATCAGCTGGGTTTGGGTTTAATTTCTTCTTTTTCTGGTTCCTTAAGTTGTAAAGTTAGGTTGTTGATTTGAGAACTGTAACAGTGATTGCTTTTGTGTCCTCGCTGGTTCCTTATCATCTTCAGGGTCACGCCTGCCGCCTGCCAAGGGCCCGGGATGCTCCAGCAGAAAGGAAACAGTAGGTTGTCTACATTTAACTTTCAGCCAGGAAAAGAAAAAAGACAAATTAAGCTTATCATTATAAGCTTGTGTGGATTGGTAGGATGTATATATTATGTATTAAGAAATAAATAAATTGGAGGTGCTCAAACTTTATTGCTAAGGTGGCGGTGAACTATTTTGGAGACACTAAAGTACAGGAATAAACCCAAACTTGCTCTGTAACGTATCCCTGGACATCTTTGCAGATCTTTATCTTCTCACAGTCTGACACACTGTTCTTCTGTCACACTTCTGGGTGCTTCTCACAGCTCCTTGGCTCTGCTTATGTAATGGTGCCACATTAACAAAGATCTCCTGCTAAGTGAAGCCAAACCTGACAATACAAAAGAGAACAGTATTTTCTACCATTATTTAATACTCGTTATAAATGACTCTATCATAGCTCTCCTGATACCTTATTACAGGATGTGTTCGTAAATGTGATTTGTCACCTTATTAAGACTTAAGCTCCTGGGGCACCTGGGTGGCTCAGTCAGTTGAGTGTCTGACTTTTGGTTTCAGCTCAGGTCATGATCTCAGGGGCGTGAGATCGAGTCCTGTGTCATGCTCTGCGCTCAGTGGGGAGTCTGCTTCTCTCCCTTGCCCTCTGCCCCTCCCCCCACTCATGTGCTATCTCTGTCTCTCTCTCTCTCTCTCTCAAGTAAATCTTAAAAAAAAAAAGACTTAGGTTCCTTAAGGGCAGGAGAAAAACCAGAATTGGTTTAGCTTAATATTCCTGGCAGGTTAAGACAGTTTCAGAAACACAGTAGGAACTTTAGTTTTTTTGTTTGAATTAATTAGTTAATATTGGGTTCTCTGCATTTTCCCATCATATCACTTTATCCCACAAAGTAAAAACGAAAGAAGGTATAGAATAGGCAACTTACCTACTGTTTTATGGTGACCTCTCAAACATGTTAAGACTTGTTTCCCACATGTGTGTTTCATGTCACCCTGTACTCCTCTCTCTGGCTTGAACAGAAATGTGCTGGTCAGAGGTCTGTGTCATTCAGGGATGTGACTGTGGACTTTACCCGGGATGAGTGGCTACAGCTGACGGGCCCACAGAGGATGCTGTACCGGGATGTGATGCTGGAGAACTACAGCCACCTGGTCTCAGTGGGTGAGGGCTGTTCCCTGTGTCACGTCTCCTCGCATGCATTTCCTTTCTTCCTTTGTAGCCGCCAGAGTTTGTGGGCCCCTGAGGAGTGTTTAATGATACTGTGTGTAGATCTCATGATCTTGTGGGTCAGAGATGTTCCCATCGGGCTCAGAAAGGACGTTGTGTTCTGGCCTCCCTAATGCAAGGTACACACGGGCACCTCTATCATGTGGCTCCTGAAGCTGCACCTTCCTCGTGCTCCAGGGGCCCTGATATCCAAGCAGCTCTGACATGTTTTACCCTGTATCCCACTCACAGGGTGTCACCTCACCAAACCAGAGGTGATCTTCAGGCTGGAGCAAGGAGAAGAGCTGTGGCCATCAGGGGGAGAATTCCCAGACCAGGGTGATCAAGGTGAGTCAGTCATTGTGGAGGAAGGAAGAAGCCCACAGAAATCAGGTCCCAGATGGGTTGGTTCTGAGGTTGGTATGTGTCTCTGTAATTCAGTTTTGGGCCCTCAGACCTTCGGAAGTAGCTGAACAGCGAGCTAGCTGGCCTCCGATCACCCGAATCACCCCGGTCCATCGCTTGTAAATACCAGTGCTGCCCTTTTCTGCCCGATAGCCAATATGGAACCCCTGCCTGCCTGATCTTAGACCTTTGTCTTCAGTTTCTTTCCCCAGTATTCATCTTCCTCCATTTCATGGACTATTTCTTTCTTTCTTTTTTTTTTTTTTAATTTTATTTATTTGACAGAGATCACGAGTAGGCAGGTAGGCAGGCAGGCAGAGGGAGAGGGAGAAGTAGGCTCCCCGCTGAGCATGGAGCCTGATGCGGGGCTTGATCCCAGGACCCTGGGACCATGACCTGAGCAGAAGGCAGACACTCAACCGACTGAGCCACCCAGGCGCCCCTCATGAACTATTTCCTCTTTATTTTTCCCTCAGGCATTCATTCATTCATTCATTCATTCTTCTGCAGATATTCCTACTACATGCTACTCGTGTTCTTGGTGTTGGAGATATGCGGGTGAACCTAACAATACTCCTGAGCTCTTAGAGCTTACAAGCCAGCAGGAGAAGATAGATGTAAACGAAACAATTTACTTATCAAGTACTGACAAGACCCATGAAGAGAACTAAGGCAGTCTCAAAGGAGATAGAGAGTGGGGTATGCTCTTTTCAAAGGTGCTCTGAGAATGTCTTTTTGATGAGGTCCGCATTAGAGCAGGGTTCTGGGGGTTCCAGGCAGAAGGAACAGCCGGGCCATGCCCTAGTGGGAGGTGTTTGTTGAAGTGCTCTGGGACCAGCAGGGGGCCGTGGTGCCAGCAGGGATGCATCTGAGAGGGACGTTGGTAGGGGATGACGTCAGAGGGGTAGCCAGAGCCCAGACGATGTCTTACAGGACAAAGTAGGGGCTTTGATTCTGTTTTAGGTGAGATGGACAACTGTTAATGGATTTTCTCTGGCTACTGTCCAGAGAAAATCAGAGATGGGCCTGAGGGTAGTTGACGAAAGTAGAAGCAGAGACAGTATGCAGGGCTGGCTCCCCCAGAGCATCGCCAGAGTTACCCACTAATATGGCAGATTTTAATTTATTGCTCACCCTTACAGTCTGAGTAGTGCCACGGAGGGAGGTGAACAAAGTCAGGTTATTTATAGGATCTGAGGGCATAGTTTCAGTTATATTTTTAACACAGGAGCTTGATAACCATTTAGTAAGGACCATAATATAATACTTTAGGATGTGTGGACACAACAAGGATTGAAGAGTCTTGGAGAATAAGTTTATTTGTTGGAAAGTTGAACAGTTTGTTTAAAAGGTTTTGGGGGGGCGCCTGGGTGGCTCAGTCATTAAGTGTCTGCCTTTGGCTCAGGTCATGATCCCAGGGTCCTGGGATCGAGCCCCGCATCAGGCTCCCTGCTCAGTGGGGAGTCTGCTTCTCCCTCTCCCTCTGCCTGCCGCTCTGCCTACTTGTGCTTTCTCTCTCTGTCTCTCTGTCAAATAAATAAATAAATTCTTTAAAAAATAAATAAAAGGTTTTGGGGGAGGATTCTGAACAGTAAAATTACTTGCAACCTTCCTTCCCAGGCGAGTTTCCTGGAGTAGTAAAGTCCTATTATGAAGACAGAATACTAGTCAGGTTAACATAGATAGTGGGCTGTGTGGTGTGTGGACGGTTTCAGCTCTCAGCAGACAGAATACTAGTCAGGTTAACGTAGATAGTGGGCTGTGTGGTATGTGGACGATTTCAACTCTTAGCAGACAGAATACTAGTCAGGTTAACGTAGGTAGTGGGCTGTGTGGTGTGTGGACGGTTTCAGCTCTCAGCAGACAGAATACTAGTCAGGTTAATGTAGATAGTGGGCTGTGTGGGTGTGGATGGTTTCCGCTCTCAGTGGAGCAGACATGCTTGCAGTGGTTCAGATGAGAAGTGATGGGGGCTTCGAGTTCTGAGCTGGTGCAAGTGAGGAGGTGGGGCTGCATGTGTAGAGAGGAGGATCTGCCACTGAGTCAGATGTGGCTTGTGAGAGAGGGACGAGGCAAGGGGTTAGGGGGTGGGATGTGTTTACCAACATGGGAGATTGGGGAGGAGCACTTTGGGGGAAGTTTAAAATTTAACATCTGATAATTCTAAAATCTGAAGTCCTTTATATTTTAATTTTATTCTGATAGCCAGTCCCTGCTTTAGTTCTAGGCTTGTTAAACAAGTCAGTCCTCAGAAGCAGTCTTCTGCTGTATTACATTTCACCATTTCTTGACAAGTTCATTTGCTAGTAGGTTCTTTAAGAATTCACGAGAACAATACTTCCCTGCATTCTTGCATATTCAGACTTATTGGTGTGCCATTTTGTCTACATATAAAATTATTGGGATTTACTTTTAGTCTTTAAGGATTTTGTAATTTTTCTCCACTGCTAATTTTAGCACTGAATTCTATTATGGATGTCTGAAATTAGCTTGATTTTTCTCCTCCTCTTAAAAATGACTTACTTCAAGTTCTGGGGATGTGATGCACAGCAAGGTGACTATAGTTAATAGTACAATAAGTACAGTGGAAAGTTGTTGAGAGTAGATGTTGATCATTCTAACCACACACAATTTACCTGGGCTAACTAAGTATGGTGATAGATGTTTTAATTATCTTAATCTTGGTAATCATAGGAAATGTGTTAACATTTTTAAAGTACACTTAATTTTTCTTATTATGACCTTATAGACAAAAGCCAGGAAAACCAAGACAAACATTTGTGGCGAGTTTCACTCATCAACAAAAAATCACTGACTAAGAAGAGAGATAATGTTTTCAGAGAAACACCCTGTCAAGATGACTCACGTGGAAAGAGTTTGAAAAATGTTTCAGAATTAATTATTAGTGATAACAATCATTCAAGTAAGAACTCTAATGAAATTAATGTATGTGGGAAGTTGCTCTCTGATAATAACCAAGGAAATACTCATACTGGAAAGAAATCTGACGAACATGACCAAGATGGGAAATCCCCAAGTCATACTGAGGACCGTACTAAGCAACAGAAAATGCAGACTTTGGGACCACTTTCTGAAGATAATGAAGGTGGAGAAACCTTCCTTAATAAGGCAGCCATCCTTATACCTACGAGGGTTGAAACAGAAGAGAAATCCTGCGATTATAAGAAACAGGGGGGAAGTACCAGTGATGAGTCAGCCCTCGAAGTCCTTCAGGAAACTCACACAAGGAAGAATCACTGTGAGGTCAATGAGTGCCTGAAGTCAACCCTCATAAAACATCAGAAAGTCAATGTGGAATCTAATGAAAATGAGAATAATTTCAGCAAGAAGTCCCATGTCACTCAACCTCCTGAAACTCACACAGGAGAGAAAACCTTTGAATGTAGTCACTGCAGGAAATCTTTTTACCAGGAGTCCCGCCTGACTCAGCACCAGAAGACACACACAAGAGAGAAACCCTGTGGAAGTAATAAATCTGGGAAAACCCTTCAGAAATCACAACCCCTGAACCCTCTGAGATCTCACTCAGGAGAGAAACCCAGTGAATGCAACCAAGTCCCTGTGCAGTCAGCCCTTACTGATCAGCAGAAAACACGGTCAGAAGGGAAGCTTTATGTGTGTAATGAGTGCAAGAAGTCTTTTCGTCATAGCTCAGCCCTCAAAGTCCATCAGAGAATTCATACAGGAGAGAAGCCCTATCAATGCACCGAGTGTGGGAAATCCTTCTATGCAAAATCAAACTTCAATCATCATCAGAGGACTCACACTGGGGAGAAACCATATGAATGTAAGGAATGTGGGAAATCCTTCTGTGTGAAATCGAACTTAACTAAACATCAGAAAACACATACAGGTGAGAAACCTTTCAAATGTAATGAGTGCGGGAAAACTTTCTTACAGAAGTCACAGTTTGCTGACCATCAGAGAACACACACAGGGGAGAGACCCTATGTATGTAATGAGTGTGGGAAGTCCTTCTACTATAAGTCAGCCCTGCATGTACATCAGGGGAAGCATACAGAAGAGAAACCCTATAAATGCACCGATTGTGAGAAATCCTTCTGCTATAAATCAGCCCTAATTATCCATCAAGTGTCTCATACAGGGAAGAAACCCTATGACTGTAATGAATGTGGGAAAACCTTCTGTGTGAAGTCAAACCTCACTAAACATCAGAAAATTCACACTGGTTTGAAACCTTTTGAATGTAATGAGTGTGGCAAAGCCTTCTCTATGAATTCGATCCTAATAGTACATCAGAGAACCCATACGGGGGAGAAACCCTATGGATGCAATGAATGTGAGAAGTCCTTCTATAAGAAATCAGCCCTCACTAAACACCAGAAAACTCACACAGGGGAGAAACCACATGAGTGTAACGAATGTGGGAAGGCCTTCCATATGAAATCCACCCTGATCATACACCAGAGAGCTCACACTGGAGAGAAACCCTTTAAATGTAACGAATGTGAAAAGTCATTCTACGTGAAGTCACTTCTTAATATTCATCAGAGAAATCACACGGGAAAGAAACCCCACGTATGTACTGAATGTGGGAAAGCCTTTTCTATGAAGTCCAATCTCACCGATCATCAGAGGACACATTCAAAAGAGAAACCCTACGAGTGTAACGAATGTCAGAAGACCTTTCGCCATAAGTCAACTTTAACGGTACACCAGAGAACTCACACAGGGGAGAAACCCTATAAATGTAATGAATGTGGGAAATCCTTCTATATGAAGTCAGCCCTCAGTCAACACCAGAGAATACACACTGGGGAAAAACCTTATGAATGTAAAGAATGTGGGAAAACCTTCTTCCAGAAGTCCCACCTCACTAAACATCAGCGCACACACACAGGGGAGAAACCCTATGAATGTAAGGAATGTAAAAAAACCTTCTTCCAGAAATCACACCTCATTGAACACCAGAGAACACACACTGGGGAGAAGCCCCATGAATGTAACAAATGTGGGAAATCTTTCTGTTATAAGTCAGCCTTAACCATACATCAGAGAACTCACACAGAAGAGAAACCATATAAATGCAATGAATGCGAGAAATCTTTCTGTATGAAATCACACCTCACTGTACATCAGAGAACTCACACAGGGAAGAACCCCTTTGAATGTAAGGAATGTGGGAAGACTTTTTATGTGAAGTCAAACCTCATTAATCATCAGAGGACTCACACAGGGGAGAAGCCCTATGAATGTAAGCGATGTGGGAAATCCTTCTGTATGAAATCGACCCTCACAGTTCATCAGCGCACACACACAGGGGAGAAGCCCTATGAATGTAACGAATGTGGGAAGTCCTTCTGCAAGAAGTCGACTCTCACGAAACATCAGGTAATTCACACAAGAGAGATGCCCTAAGGTGCAGCAAACGTGGAAAACCCTCCTGTGTGAAGTCGAGTTTTGTCAACACCAAGAGAATCCATGGGAGAAACCTTGGGACTGTAATAATGTAGAGACCTCCTCTTGTGGAGATTCAGTCTTTAATTGGCATTAGAAGACACACATTGGGTGGGGGTTGGTGGGCTCTCTCTGGAATGGATATTGGGAAGGTTTCTGTGTCATACCTTATGAAATATCAGAGAACTCGCAGGGAGAGAGCCCTGAGAATGTCCTGTATGTTAGTGTCCACCTATGAATCTAATAGGTGTCTCAGAGGAATCAATCACGGGGTTCAAGTCACAAAGAATGCCACAGAAGTATAAAGGCATTTACAGAGTCACAACTTACTGATCATCAGGTAATTGATATTGGAGTGGAACTATATCAATGTTTTACATGCATGAAAGCTTTTGAGGAAAAAAAACTCTGTGTAAGAAAGGAATTAATCTTCAGGGGGAAATCTATCAATTTGGGAAATGTGGATAAGTTTTCTCTAGAAATAATAGAACACTAGAAGTCATGATTTGGATGTGGTACCAGATTTTAAGATGTGGCATAAGATACATCAGATGCTAATGGTGCTCATTGTGGGATTATGAGGCCTTTGGAAGAACACAGTGGTGGCTGTAGCTCACAGCACCAGGCGGCTGAGATGCAGCTGAGTAAGCGAGGCTTTGGTATGTTGTACGCACATACACACGTGTACGTTTGGTTTATGTAGCGGGTGTTGAAATAGGTGTCAGTAAAATATCTCCCCATAGCTTAATAATTATCATGACAGATTTCTCACGCTAAATGCCCCCAGTGTGTTTTCGTATGTTTGTAGTATAGTGTGCGTTATAGGGGACACGTTTGGCAAATTTGAAATACTACACCCCAACATGCTGTTAAGTGAGGAACGCAAAGTACACTCCACCTTATAGCATGCTACCTTCTGTGTAAGAGTTGAGAGGAAGTAAGATACACAATTGCTTATTTTTTGCAAAGAGAAATACTAGAAGGATAAACTATGATATAAAAATGAATTCCTATGGAGGCAGGAGTGAACAGGGTGGAATTGGGGATGGAAGCAAGCTTTCTTTGCTTATACCTTTTTATGACATTTTGACTTTAGAACAAATGTAAATTATATATTAAAAAATAGAAAAAGCCTTCTGAAATTGAAAATAGAGAAATCAACTTTATATCAAATTGGTAACCACACAATTCTTACGAGAAACTTCTGAATGCAGAATTATGACTATACATCCTTAATGGGATATGTTTAAGGACAAAGATCTGCAAGAAATAAACACCACTCATTTATTGGTGTTATTTTGGATCTAGTTTATGTATATTGTAAGATAAGGCAAAAGGAAACTTAAAGTTACCAGGAGTCAAACTTCCTAGTTTAAAAGATGACCATACAAATGGAAGAATGTATGTAAAACTCTCCATAATAAGAAATATGAACTGAAAGTATGAATTATTTTTAAAAAGTGTATGTATCTCTGAGCTCTGTCCACCAAGGGCCTAGAAGCAGGGGCAGCCCCCACAGATGAGCAGACTCAGAGCTAGCATTTCCCTCTCGAGGAACCAGGACTCCCTGGAGAAACAGCTGGTTCTAGGTCCAGGCCTGAGGTGTCTTGGGTGAGGCTGGGAGCTCTTTTTTTTGTTGTTCTTAAATATTTTATTTATTTGACACACAGAGACAGCTAGAGAGGGAACACAAGCAGGGGGAGTGAGAGAGGAAGAAGCAGGCTTCCTGCCGAGCAGGGAGCCTGATGCGGGGCTCAATCTCAGGACCCTGGAATCACGACCTAAAAGCTGAAGGCAGCCGCTTAACAACTGAGCCACCCAGGCACCCCAAGCTGGGACCTCTTGTGTCAAAAAGCAAGGGAGTACTCAAAGATTAATGGGGATGTGTCAATGGTCCCAGAAGCTACCCTGCAGGGTTTCTCCCTGGCCAAATTTGAGGTACTTTGACGGTCCAACAGAATGACTGTAACTGACTCTATAACATTTGAATAAACAAAAATCTTTGTCCCCATCAATACAGAGAGAAAGGGGCTTGAGCTTATTTCCAGATTTATAGGTGAATCTTACACAAACTCCTTATTCTGTAATTAGAAGGAAAGTATCTTCACCCTGCCCTTTTAGTAAAAGCAATTGTGAGAGGCTGACTGTTCTAGAAAAGTGTAACCTATAAATGTAGGAATGAAAGAATTTGAAAAATGGCCATTTTGCAACCCCTAGGGCATCTAGGCAAAGATTGTCAATGGATGCCAGGATCACTAGGTGCAAAGGAAACAGGGTATGTGTGCAGGGCCAGAGAACCTCTCACAGATACCTTCCTCACTGGCCCTGGAAAAGATATGCCTTTACAGGGGAACGGTGAAGTGCCCCCTTTCACCAGTGGGGAAACGCACCATCAGCAGTGGTGACATCGTGTAGCTCTTGCTGAGGTGCGGCGTGGGGTCCAACATCGCACTGTGGCAGGCTCTTGCCAGAGTACTTCATAGTACTGTTTAGCTTACAGAAAATATGAGAGAGAACAGCTTCCGTGGAGAAAACAAATCCAGACTGTGGGGGCATCCACCAAGACAATTGGCCTGGTCTCTTCAAAAGTCAGTGTCATTTTAAAAAGAGAAAAGGCCAGGGGGCTCTTTCAATCCAGAGAGAGTAACGAGACCTAACCCGATGCAGTGCGTGATCTTTGATTGGATCCAGAAACCATCCAGCTCAAAAAGACATCCACGCAGGTACTTTGGAGACCTTTGGAGGGATTTAAATGTGGAATGGCATGGATGATGTTAGGGAATTAGAGTACTTCTCTTCAGTGTGGTAATGGTGGTTATGAATGTGAGTTTCTAGAACACCATGCAGAACAGAGGTGAGCTGTCACAGCTGCAGCTGTGAAATGGTTCAGGACAAGAATGTGTGCATAATTAGATGAAGCAGAAAATAGGAAGAAAAAGTTTGAGCAAGTGCTGAGCGTGGTGCTTGGCACATGGGTTCTTACTTAACAGAGTTAACAGAAACTTACTTAACAGAAACTTAACAGAGTTCTGACAAATGTTAAAGGTTTTGGAAAAGCACCTCACCACTTAGCTATTCTCTCTGTTTTTTGGCATATACAGTGATGCCTGTTACTGATCTGCGTGTCAATAAAGAAACCAAACAATGCCTTAAGAAAAGTGTTTGTCTTGGGCTTGGCTGGTTTAACGAACCCTGTTCATCAAGTGTGCAGAGGCTGGGGTGCAGCTGTTGGCAAGCAGTGGTGCTTGTCACGCGGAGACAGCACTCTGTGTAGAAAACCCCTTCTTTCCCACTCCTGGTGGGATTTGCAGGGTGCCTGCTGAGGCTTGGTGGAAGGAGCCCCCATGTGAGGGCAACAGGCTCCAGAGGCTGTGCCCTGAGCCTGGCTCCCCACCTCACCCAGCTTCCTTGAAGCAGGTTGGCACCTGCTGTCCGCCCCTTCCTTGTCAGAGGGCCTCGATGGGGCCTGTGTTTCCTCCTTCGTCAGAGGCTGTTTGGGGCTGGCAGTATGACCAGACACCAAAGTATTCTCGGTGATCTGGGGGGAAGGTTTTGTCATCGATAAAGAATCGGGAACAGAATGGCCTTTGTCCATCTGGATGCCCATTGATGGCATCTTGTGACTTGGGGCTGGTAGTCAGGATGGTGAGCTGAGGGAGGGCAGGGCCAAGGGCAGGGAGCGCACAGAGTGGTGAATTAACCAGCTCCGAAGCTGCTCCATACTGGGAAGACCGAGGTCTTCAATGTCCCTTATAGCTTACGCATGTTGGAGTTGAGATTTTTCGTTACTTGGAGCTACAAGGCACCCTAATGGTGCAGAGGTGTATTTATATATTATAGAGGAGTGTGTGTACCTATACATATATGGGTGTATATATGTAATATTCTGTAATTCAGAAGGGTTAGATACAGGAATTTGGGAGCAAGAATGATTTTAAGAAAATGATTCAGTGACTACTTTCTGCCCTATAAATTTACATGCCATGATGAAATAGTGCTATTTCTTGTTTGAAAGAAATAGAGCACAGGAAATTTTTTTGCAACCCAGTTACATATTCTTTCCGTATGTGAAATGACCTTTAAAAATTGAATCATTCATTGATCTTTTCCCACTTTTTTCTCAACAAGATGTGGCTTAATGCATCTGATTTTTATTTTAATGAGTTACTTGTCCTTACACCATTGAATTAATCTTTTTGTCCCTGACTTGAAATACCATCTTTATCATGGATTAAATGATCATTTGCAGTGGCTTTGCTTTTTGTCTGCTTAGCACTCTTCCCCACATCCTTCCAGAAAGGGATGCTGATTTTACAGAGCTGGCACGTTCCCTGGGGGCCAGTCACAGCACCCACCCTTTGGGCCCAGTTCAGTTGTTCCTGGGATGGACACTTAAGCCAGAGACCAATGAGAGTTGAGAGGAGTTCCTGCCAGGGCTTTTGGTAGATGTGGTGGACCAGCGGTTGGCTGGTTTGGACGGCAGAGCTGCCGGCAGCTTGGTTATCTTGGGTTTTCTCCTATTTGCAGTCAGTCCTGACTCACGGCTTGTAAGTACTCTGATTCTGGGTTTGTTTTCTGCTTTACTGACCTATTTGATAATTGTGCTGAACAAGATCATGTTTTCATTGCTTTTTTTTTTTTTTAAGATTTTATGTATTTGAGAGAGCAAGCACAAGCAGGGGGAAGAGGGAGAGGGAGAAGCAGACTCCCCACTGAGCAGGGACGCAGAACTCGATCCCAGGACCCTGAGATCATGACCTGAGCTGAAGGCAGACGCTTGACCGACTGAGCCACCCAGGCGCCCCTTCATCATTCTTTGTAATGTTTTTTGCACATGTTGAAAAGCATTGTCTCTCTCTGTTCTCTTTTTCAAATCTTTCTTGGCTTTTCCTACATTAGTTCTTCGAGACAGTCTCTGGCATGGACTCACCAGGCTCCTCTCCAAAGCCTTTGGGACTCTGATTTTGTGCTTAGTCTCGACTGCCCACCAAGAGTGGCATACTCTTGACCCAGCTGGCTGGGACCAATCCTCAGTGACCAGAGACGGAGGGACTCACGGACACAGATGTTCACTTTCCTGTGAGTGGGCCATACTTTGTTTCTTGCATATTTTATCATTATTCGTTGAAAACTGGACATCTTAAATATCACAGTGTGGCAACTCTGGAAATCAGATCTCCCCCCCCCCGCCCCAGGATTTGTGGGGCGTTTTTCGGTGGGTTCTTTTTGTGTGTTTTAAATGGACTTTTCTGTTTCAGTAGGTGTGTAATCTTTGTCATGAGCAGCCACTGAGTTCTTTGTTCCATTAACTCAGGGATTAGGTGTGTTTTGCCAGGTTCTTCTTAAACATCTGGAGCTGAAAAAAGATTTTAAAAAGAGGTGGGGAGAAAAAGAGGAAAAATAACACCCCCCAGTCTCTGCAGACCTTGTGTGCTTAGCCAAGCTGGTTCCCGTTCTGCCCTTTCACGTCCAGTTTCTGTGGAGCCTGGAGGTCCATCCGAGGTGAGAGTGTACAGACTTCTCTAAGCCCGTGTGGGCACAGGTGATTTCCTGGCACACATGGGATCTTCTAGAATCTCATTCCCACACATCTCTCCTTTTTCAACCTCTTCCTTCCCAGGTGTCTCTCTGCCACTCACCTTGACGGCCATTCCTTACCACAGCTGGCTCACAGCCAGTACCTGGGCCTTTATGTGCTTGTGGCACAAGCCATCCAGGAAGCTGCGCAGGCCTGTGACGGATGAGTCCGGGACACAAGGGGAAGCCGTGTAGCCCTCCTCCAGACAGTGGTACAGCAGGCGACACCCCCTCCGCAGCTGTTTGAGAACAAGGTAATTCGCCACCCCACCCCCCCCACCCACCCCCCCCCCAGCCCCGGGACTTGCCTAGACTGCAGGCCGTCAGCACGTGGCAGCTGATCGGAGGAGGGGATGGCAGGCAGGCAGGTTAAAGTCACAGCTCTCTGGCTGCACATGGCCACCCTCAGCACACCTCCCCTGCTGGTTGTGAGTTTTGGACTAGATTCTAGAGTTCGGCAGAGGTTGCCAGCTCACTAGTTGCTCCTACGGGGGCGGGCAGTGCCCCTCCATTTCCCTCCTCTGCTGCACCTTCCCATCAGTGCTGAGCACTTCCCTTTGACAAGTCAGTGTTCTATGCTGTTTTCCTGAACAGCCCTGGTTCCATTTGGTGAAGAAGAATATTTAGAAATCAAGATCGGAGCACATCTTTCTAAAGATAAAAATACTGCATTCTTTTATAAGGAACTTAAAATTTGTAAACTGTGCTAGTATTTTTTGTTAGGTTTGCTGCAGATTCTGCTAGATCAGAGGTTTTGAGTGGGCCGTCCTTACTCTACTTTCTTCCCATGACTTACTCCTAGTTGTGTGTGTACCATGAAGTGTGGGAGGGACACATTCATCACAGTTTAGAAGAAATGACAGTGGTTCATTTCTTGTTGGCTAATTCTGTATCAGCGTCTGATCAGCTGCCAAGAAGGAAGAATGCTTTCTCCCGTACAATTCCAAACTAACAGGTAGTCCAGGGAGGTAGGAGAGCCCCATTCCAGGTTGTTCTCCAGAGGGGTCTCCTTTATCCTGTTGCTTCTCCATCCCCTAGAGAGGAGTCAGCAAGGCACAGCTCATGGGCCACACTTTGCACCTGCCTCTTTTGTACGGCCTGTAAGCTGAGAATGGGCTTTACATTTTTAAGTAGTTTTTTTAAAAGATCAAAATATTTTATAGCATGTGAAATTCTATGAAACTGAAATTTGCATGCCACGCACAAAGGTTTATTGGGACAGGTGTTTTCATACTAGAGGGAGGGCTGAGCGGCCACGGAGCCTGTGCCCACAAAGCCTGAAGTGTTCCTGGCTGGCCCCTCCCAGGGCCCATTGGCCAAGCCTGGCCCTCAAGTGTTACCCTTGCTCTCAGGGTAGGTGGCGGCTCAGCACCACGGTTCTGTCACAGCCAAGGAAGGGGGAAAGTCAGTGAAGAAGGATAGTCCTCTTTCAGAATGACTCAGAAGATGACACGTTACCCCACTCGCACCCCACGGACCTAACCACAGCCTCCTGGCCATGGCTAGCTGAAGCTGGGACGCCAGAGCTGCAGTGGGGTGCCAGCTCAAACTGGACGGAAGGGGGGCTCTAACAGAAGGAAGGGGGGGCACCAGTGCGCCGACCAGTGCGGGCTGCCCCACTCAGCAGGTTCTATCCATGCACATCCTCCCGAGGGGGGAGGGTCATCCCTCTTCCCGGGAAGGACGGCTCAAAGTACAGTGACTGGGGCACCTGCTGGCTCAGTCAGTAAAGCATGTGCCTCTTGATCTCAGGGTTGTGAGTTCAAGCCCCATGTTGGGCCCAGAGCCTACTTAAAAAAAAAATTTTTTTTTTAATTAAAGTACAGAATGACCAACAAATGGAGCAGCTACAACCATTTAACCATTTTACTGGAAGTTGGCTTGGGGTGAAGTTGCCAAAAAGGACACAGACATCATTTAGGTACCTGGGCTGTGAAACTCTGGCTAAAACTGAACAGCATAAAACACTGAGGATTTTTATTTCTCTGGTCCTTTAATTTTTGTGTTTTAATGTTTCTGGAGTCCTGGGGAACAGTGTTCATCATGCCACTCAGTTCAAAACTTTTATTTTCAATACGGGTTTCTGCATGGAAACCATTCTTAACCTGATTCTTCATTCCAAACCCCAATTCCATTCTCTTCCCATTCACACGAGTCAGTGTGTGACTGGAAGCCCATTCCACTGGAGCCTGGGTAGGCATGTGTGTGGGGTGTGTCACGTTAACTGATACAAATATTTAGTTACATGAAAGCTCATTCCATTTTTTGAAATTCTTGTTTTATCAGACGTGCTGTGTGCAGATACGGTCTTTGCTCCTAACTGCTGGAGAGCAAGCACTCCACTGCTTCATCTGCATTTTACTCCCCTCTTCCTGTGACCTGGGCTATCCAGCACATCGTGTTGACAGAACTTCTCTGGGACAGAAAAGCATAAAAAAAGTACTACTGCATAACAAGGCATACACGTGAATTTTAAAAGGTATCTCGGGGTCAGTTTAACACTTCTTTACCGATATTACACGGCACTGTCGTTTCTGGCCCTCTCATCAGCGGAAGGGGTACTTCACTGGTTTAACGTGTGTATTTCTAATGACAGATGATTCCAAGCACTGCCCTTTCTTGCTATTTTGCTGGGGATCTTCACGTATTCTAGTTATTGGTCTTTAAACAATTTTGCTCTATAGACTAGATTTTTCTGTACCTTTCCATTTGGCATCACAAAAGCCCCTTTTATAATTTCATTCTTTTTTAATTCGGAAAAAGTTTTAATTCATAATTTTTTTCCCATCCTGTCTTCTTAAGAACCCCAGGATATGGGTATTATGTCTACTGTCTTCTGGTCTCAGTGTTTTGTTTTCACATGCATCTTTTTTTTTCTTCCTGGCATCTCAGGCAAACCACTCCTGTTGTCACACAGCCCACTATCTGGGTCTATGGTTGTGCCCATGCCCTGTTCCGTACCTCTTTTGGAGTTAACTGTTCCTGCTTCATATAACCAATATACTTTTTTTTTAAGGCTGTCTTGTAAGACAGTTTTGAAATCTGGATTTTTATATCCCATTAAGTTTACCAGTTGTGGAGATGTATGGTGTGCTCTTAGTAACTCCTTCTGTATTCGTTTTTTTCCAGCATTAATTTTCGCTTGGGTATCTGCAACTCTAGGACTATATGAGCAGCAGTGTGGCTTCAGTAGACCTATGTATTACAGAAGAGAAAGCCCGCCCCCAGCTAGGAGGAACCCCCTTCCTGATGGATCCTCTCCTCTTGGCACGTTACGTGATCACCGAAAGGATCTCCTCCATCCAGAAACATGTGCCTACTTTACTGTAAGGACTTGGCGGTGGAGTGAGAAGAGACTACTCCAGGCACGTGTGTGTTGTGTGCACCCTCATCTCAGCTGGATGGAGCTGGTGCACCTGCTTTCTGTTTCATGAAGGCACCGTGCTGGGCAAGAATGTGCTTGCGACACTACAGTGGAGAGCAGGAGAGTGTAGGAGACTCCAATCCCAAAGTTCCCCAGCGCCTGCCCCTCTAGTGTCTCTGGCTGCTCACACCTCCCCCAGAGGCCCCCCCACTGCAGTTCCCTAGACCCGCAAACTGCTCTTACTTCTCCAGTAGCCCCAGAGCTGGAATCTGGGAACGAGTCAGGAGACCATGCTAGTTCATCAATTTGGCAGGAATCATGGACTTTACATTCAAGGAAGGGAAAAGCAATTTATCTGTGATGTAGTCATCTCTGTAATGAAAAGATATTTGTTTTATTTGCAGGCATTCTATAAAGTGGGCAGTTGGCTGTAGTCATGTGGATTACACAGCCTTCCCTGGGGAGCTTAACTGCACAGCACAGCCAGGCACACGGCCGTGGAACAGAGAAGAGGGTGACTCTGGAGTCTCTGAGAGGACAGGGCCCTGGTGTTAACACATCTTCGATTTGACCTATATGACACTGCTTCACTGACTCAAGGACAATAGAAAAAAATTGGGGGAATCTCACATGTCCACCTGCCAGGAAGGGTCTTCCTTCTGCTCAGCCCTTGAAAACCACTCTCAGAGTTCATTATCTGCTCATACTCCAGATCTTATCAGGTTATTGTGTGTAACACACAAGAACTCACGCTCTGCCCCAATTCCACATTTGGTCCTTGCTGCAGGACAGGGAAGCAGACATCTCTCTAGCGCTCTCCCTCATGAACTCAGGCCTGTGTATCTTACAAGCTTGCCAGGAACAGTTAAAAACTTTTCAAATACTGCATTCCATCAAATTTAAGGCAAACTGTTATTTTAAGCGTCTCTAGGGAAGAAAAACAAGTGTCATTAAAGAAGAACATGCCACTGAGCCCACTCAGATGTAGTAAGAAAACACCGACCACTTTGCAACTACGAAGAAATCCCATCACTACGTCATCAGAGACGCAGTTCAGGACCACTTCTGTGCGCCAGGCCCTTTCATGCACAGGCACTCCATGAGAAAGAATGCTGTAAACCATTTATACTTTTTAAATGTTTTACTTAAAATGCATACTGTGTATTTAAGCTATGAGGACAAACTACTGTGGGAAATCTTTGTAGTTATCATTTCAACAAATACACCATGAATATTTTTTCCTACACAAGCTATATGATCTAAAAGACTTTTCATTCCGGTCATGTAGCATACTCACAGTCTGCTAGAAGAATATGGAGGGAAAGTGCTGAGCAACAAAAAATGGGTTCCATGAATGATTCAAATACATGAAAAATACGGCATTTCACCTCAGCGGGCAGGGCTGTTATTCAAATATAGGCTCTCGGGCTGATCACTGGAAAGCAAAGGTCCTTACCTCCACACCATATATTGTGAACCAAGAGTGGAGAGATGATCCATGAATAACATAAATTAACCTAAACAAATTTAATGTCATGCATTGTAAAAAGGAAGGTGTATCTGACATGGTTATCAGGCTCTAAGGGGTCTTAGGTCAATGATGTAACCATTCGAGGAAACATATACATTTAATTGTTTCAAGTTGATTTGTACGGCTCAAACTATTTACATCAAAACTTACAGAAAATAAGACCAACCTCTATCAGTACTTCTAAATAAGTGATTTACCTGAAGTCCACTTCTCAATTGCATAATTCCTACAAAGGTGTCACTTTGTATCTTCAGCTATCCCTAACAGAGCAACCTAAATCAACTGGCTCCAAAGTCAATTTCGCCTCCTACAGAAGCAACAGTCCAGAGGCCGGGAGCTACACGGCTGGTTGGTTCAGTGGCTCCACACCGTCCAGGTCCCAGGTTCTCCCAGTCTTTCTGCTCTGCCATGCTTAAATTCTAATTCAGCATTGAAAGACACAACCAGGCATCACATGCAGTGAAGGCAATGTTCAACAAAAGACTCTACTTCACCCTGCAGGACTCATTTCTTGAATCTTTGAGGGAAACTTTTCCAGAGATAACCTGTCAGATATCTTTGTTTATCTGAATAGAACTGGGTCCTGTGACCATTCTACACCAATTGCTGGCAATGAGAAAGGGATTATCAATATGGTTGAAACTAGTCAGGATTTTCCCCCCATTCCACGAGGAGGAATGGATCCCCAGATCCTGCCAGCAAACAGTAAGGAGTGACCAGGGTCACTCAACAGTGTCTGCCACAAACCCATAGGAAGAATTCTTCATTCATTCAGGAAGGAGTAGAGCACAGTATTTAAAAATACTATCCTATCAAAAATACAGATAATTCCTAAATTACATAGCATATGTGCTCTGCACACTTCTGTAAGCATCCAAATAAAACAGATGGAAAAAAACTGATATAAATGGGAATATCTTAAGTACTTAAATATTTTAAGTAAATATTACCGTATAGAGTACAATGAGTACTACAGGAGCTTCTTACTACTGGGAAAGTCCGGCATTAGCAACTTAAAATTGTCTATGCACTTTTCTATCATATGCGTAGATTTCTAACTCTTGCTGACTCAGATACAGCTGAACATGTTATAAAAACATTGGCTTCTTTACAGAAGACTTCGTTCATTAACAATGATCAAAGACATTTATAAATGCCGGGCAAGAGTACGAGAAGCAGTGTAATTGAGACCATCAGATGTTAGTTCAGTGACGGTACCAGGGTATCAGGATACTAAGAAGGTGGAGCTATTTAAAATGGACAATCTTACCATGTCTACAAATCATTCTAATGATGATACAATGGCTTTCCAAACATGATTCAAACTGAACATACACTTCCTGTAATGTAGCATCCTAAAAAGCAGACAAACCAAAAACCCCTCAAATGAACGTTAAGTCCTACATTCCCAGGAACCACTCCCGCAAGAGTGTGAGGTTGCTGTGCCGCGGCCTTGACTACCGTCGGCTGGTTTTACAGCTTCTATTTACACAAGTATCTTTATCGTCTGTACTTTTGCTTTCAAGAAGCTTGATACTACATCAGAAACATAACATTTAATATTAATAATTTCCAAAGGAATAGGTTTCCCACCTTCCTTAAAATTGGGAGATTTTTCCCTTGGTATGAATTCCCTGATGTGTAAAACAGTTTGAGTCCACGGTGAAGTGCATACACATTCTAAATACGTATCAATGTTTACTCCTGTAGAGTCTGGTATCCGACAAGTCCTGTGGTCTTGTTACAGTTGTGGTTTCTACCCTGCGAACTTTCAGGCTTCAAGTCTGAGTAACACAAAGGCTTGTGCACAACACCCGTGTGAGTTCTGACGTACGTCAGCAGGCGTCTCCCACTCCCACACTGAAAGGTTCTCTGACCTCAGAGAAGCCTCCCCACATCCAGTACGTTCACATTCCCTCTCCTGTGAATCCTCTGATGGCTATTGAAGGCTGATTTGTGGTAGAATTTTTTCCCACACTCGTTACATTCGTAGGGCTTCTCTCCGGAATGAGTCCTGTAGTGTACTGTGAGGTATGACATCCGGGAGAAGGCTTTCCCACACTCGTTACATTCAAAGGGCTTCTCTCCCGAGTGGATCCGGTGGTGGATGGTGAGGTACGACATCTGAGAGAAGAACTTGCCACACTCATAACACTCGTAGGCTTTCTCCCCCGTGTGTGTCCTCTGGTGTCTGTTAAGGGCTGAATTCTGGCAGAAGGTTTTCCCACACTCATTACATTCATAGGGCTTCTCTCCAGAATGAATTCGATGGTGGATGGTGAGGTACGACATCTGGGAGAAGAACTTCCCACATATGTAACACTCGTAGGGCTTCTCTCCTTTATGTATCCTCCGATGTCGGCAGAGGGCTGAGTTCTGGTAGAAGGTCTTCCCGCACTCGGTGCACTCGTACGGCTTCACTCCCGAGTGAGTCCGGTGGTGGATGGTGAGGTACGAGAGCTGAGAGAAGAGCTTCCCGCACTCGGTGCACTCGTACGGCTTCTCTCCGGTGTGCACTCGCTGGTGTCTCATGAGGGCTGAGTTCAGGTAGAAGGTCTTCCCGCACTCGGTGCACTCGTACGGCTTCTCTCCCGAGTGAGTCCGGTAGTGCACGGTGAGGTACGAGAGCCGCGAGAAGAATTTCCCGCACTCATTACATTCGTACGGCTTCTCCCCGGTGTGCGTCCTCTGATGCGTGGTGAGCGTAGACTTGCGGCAGAAGCACTTCCCACATTCGTTACACTTGTAGAGTTTCACGCCCGTGTGGATCTTCTGATGGTCGTTAAGTGCAGACTTCTGGGAGAAGGTTTTTCCACAGTCGTGACAAACGTAGGGTCTCTCTCCTGAATGTGTTCTCTGGTGTTGTGTGAGGTGCGTCTTCTGGCAGAAGGATTTTCCACAGTAACTACATTCATAGGGCTTCTCTCCTGAGTGAGTTCTCTGATGTTGAATGAGGTGTAACTTCTGGTAGAAGGTTTTTCCACATTCGTTACATTCATAGGGCTTCTCCCCGGTGTGTGTGCGCTGATGGACAGTGAGGGTCCCCTTCTGGCAGAAGGATTTCCCACACTGATTACATTCATAAGGTTTCTCTCCTGTGTGAGTCCTCTGATGGATGATAAACTTTGACTTTTTACAGAAGGATTTCCCACATGCACTGCATTCATAGGGCTTCAATTCCATATGAGACCTCTGGTGTACGCTGAGGTTGGACATTTGCAGAAAGGCTATTTCAGATTCATTCCACTTATAGGGCTTCTCCTCCATGTGATTAACAAAAACCGCATCCTTCTGAAAGGCTTTCTGGCATTCAATATATTCATAGGGTTTCTCCAAAATATGAATGTTCTGATAAATACTTTCTTCATTTAGACTATAACTTCCCCCATTTTGATTAAATTCGTAAGATTCATCTCCTGGATGAGTTTTCTCAAGTTTAACGTGGGGAAGTGGTTTCCCACACGCACTACATTCGTCGGGCTTCATTCTTGCATAGCTGCCATCACTACTAATATACTCTGAAATAGATTTCAAACTCTTTTCACATGAGTCACACTTATAGGACATTTTTCTTGAAGGAACGGGGTTCGTTTCCACATTAAAAGTCTTACCAAGAACATTACCTCTCTCTTCAATCAGGGTTTTGTTGCTGATGGATACAGCTTGCCTTGAATATTTGCCTTCATTTTCCTGGACTCTTTCTCCCAGATCATTGGCTTTCCAGAGTTCTTCTAAAAAGAGGCAAAATTAACAAAATTTTGTATATCTTCCTACGTAAGACATGGAAGGTGACTCGTATGTAAGCGTTTCCTTTTAGTGTAGATGCTAGCTCCATGGACAGATGAAAATAATTCCCAGTGTACTTCTTTCCCCTATTGTTATGGTTTGGAATAAACACATGCACACACGTGCACAGAGACACAGAGACACACACACACACACACACACACACACACACACACACACACCTCTGAGGTGAGGAAAGGGGAAAAAACACAAGCACCTCTGATCTTTGCTACTTTATAAGATTTTGCCCAAACTGGGCATAGATAGTAAGATATACACACGGAGCAGAGACGGGAAGACAGAGGACGGTGGATGAACAGCTGACAGGCAGATATGGAAGGACTCACGGCAAACGGGGTGCATGAAGGGCAACACGGAGCAGTGCGGGGCGGAGTGGTGCACAGGTATCCCGGAGGATCAGGTGTGGGGGAGGGGACCAGCACTCTGCGCCACACCACTGCAGAGCGAGTTGGGAGAGGTGACTACAGTCTCAGGCGGCACCATCACCTTTTACTGAGATTTTTGTGGCAACATTCTCACGGTCCTGGATCCTTCCGAACTATTTTGCCCAGATTCCGCACAGCAGGGCCAAATCCACTCACACCCAAACCTCCTCATGTTTAGAGCAGCAGCTGTGTGGCCAGGGCTCTAACTCCCTGTGGTTCTGTGTCACATGGGAGGAGAGCCCCAGGAACTCTGTAGTGCATCAGGAAGGATAAAACAGACCAGAGCATGCCAGCCCTTCAGAAGTTTAAGATTTCATAAATACTCTCTGATGTTATGGTTTAACCTGAACTGAAGTCAGACCACGGAACTCTGTTTCTATTTGGACAATACAGCATGTGCTCTGGCTGGGTGACCTGGGGGAGTCCCTATGTCACCCGTTGCTCAGGATCACCCACAGGCGGCGCAGACACAATGGTACCCACGTTATAGGGTCGCCGTGGGAGGACATAAATTCATAAAGTGCTCCGAGCAGCCTCTGGCACAAAACACATGCTCCGTAACACAGCAGCTAGTTTTCCATTTTCAGTCTCCTGGTGATTTCCTTCAACGAGTCCTGCCTCTGACACAGTGCTGTCACTTCATTCTGTCAACAGACTTCCCCACTCCTGAGTATCTCTTGGTTTCATTCACTTACAAACCTTAAAAATCAGATCCCCTAAACTGCTCTTTATTTTTACTTATCTTCCAAGTTTTTAGATGAATTTGACTATTGTACTCTCTGTCATCCGCAACAAATGAAACCGTACCCACCCTGTCCTCCCCAAACTACCGCTTCCCTGAGTCCACTGCCAAAATGTTGACAGATAAAATGGGGGGAAACATCTGATAAAGGACACTTTCCACCTGGATTCACAGTATGCTTCCAAACTGGGTTTGTATGAGTCTATGAAGAATAATTTCTGCTCTAGGAAAACCAAGCTATTTGTTGGGCAAACAATGTCATCTGACACACCCAAGGGGGGCTTGGGTGTGCAGGCGGGGACCAGCACTCGGCACTACATCGCTTCACAGCAAGTTGGGAGACACGGATCCCCGTCCCAGGCACCATAGGCGTCTTCTGAGATCACTGTGGTGCCAACAACGCCCAAGCTCACTTTCAAAGTCTACGCTCTTACTGCTTTACTCAGTTCACTTGACCTCCAGCCCGGATCTACTCAAAACCTCTCAGGGAGTCTCCGTGTTTAAACACAAAAAACAAAAACTTCTTAAATCCTTTCTCACTTCAATTAGGTCCATTTCCCCTGAAAAAGCTGAAAATAATTACCCCCCCATACAATGACTTTAGCACAGTGGTTCAGCTGTGCATCGGATCAACAGTCCACGTGAAGGCAGAGTTTTAAATTGTACCAAGCAACTCTCTTCTCTTTTCTTAACCAAATCCTGTCTCTTAGAAAGTACGATTCTATTCCCTATTTCCTTTGAATCCCCGAAGAGAAATCAAAGCTGTTGCTCTTCATCTGAATCCTATGGGTATCTTTCATGCACCTGCAGAGTAAATGGGGATGTGACCCAGGCATGCGTATACAGAACTGCTTGTAAGTTATTTCTCAACAGACGGACAAGAAAGTTCTTTCACCTACCTGGCGCCTCAGATACTCAAGTGCAGACTACACATTACATACTAAGGAAGGGAGAACCCATTACATACTGATCTGGGGAAGAAAGCTCAAGGGCGCCTGGGTGGCTCAGTCGGTTAAGTTGCTGCCTTCAGCTCAGGTCATGATCCCAGGGTCCTGGGATCGAGTCCTGCATCAGGCTCCCTGCTCAGCAGGGAATCTGCTTCTCCCTCTGCTTCTCCCTCTGCGCCTCCCCCCACTCGTGCTCTCTCTCTCTAATAAATAAAATCTTAAAAAAAGGAAAGAAAGAAGTTGAAGCAAAAAATATATCCTACCCAATGACAGATTACTTGATTAAACCTAACTTTTTTCAAGGTATGGCCCGAGGCAGAGTCACTTAGAGAGAAGGAGCAGACTGAAAGAATGTTAAGAGCTAGTAGGAAAAACTTCAAGGAGAGGTAGAAAAACTGGGCTCAGACTGGAAGAACGTGTTGCTATCTGACAAACAGAGCAGGCCCCTCTGAAATAAAGTGACAGGGACAATAACCACAAGAACAGAAGACATTTAGGAGCGAGGACCCCGTGGAGTGTAGCAAGAGTTGTGGAAAACCACAGAACGTTGATTTTCCAGGCAGCACAGGGAAGAGGAGGGATGTACACTCCCTCAGGAAGCAGCAGGGAATCACCAAAGGCTCCTCCTGGGCCGCCTGTGAGATCAACCGGAAACTTCGAGGAACCCATCTTGCAAGTGCACTTAGCGTGAGGGGCCGCAGGGCAGCTACCACAGGAGATGCCGGACAGCAGGACAGGGATGGCAAAGCATAAAGAAACAGGCAAACAACCCTAAGGACAGAGGGAGGAGGAGCCCTGAGAAGAAATCAGGAATCAGAACCCACCAAAGGTGGAAGCAAACCCTTCAGAGACCCTTTCTGGAGGGTGGAGGGAAAGGACCTCACTCCCGTGTACCACACTCCTGACATGACAGGACGCTGGGCAAGCGCTGGGACCGAACGGTGAGTGAGAGACAAGATGGACACGAGGGTCGGGGGCAGGCGGGGGACCCAGACACTGCCGTCACCAGATGTAAGATGGGGCTGGATCGTGGGAAGGACGAGCTGCACACAGGCCACAGGTGAACCCAACTCACTGGCTCAGGCACAGGCTGGGGGTTTGGAATCTGACCTCGGAGAAGGGAGATGTGAAACCAGGGAGAGAAGCCAGTCTGAGGCATTCCACAGAAAAGAGGAAGAAAGAAGGAAGGAAGGAAGAACCAAAGAGTCATATCAGTTACTTTTCAATGACAGTCTTACGAAGGCCTAAGAACGGACAGAATCCACGATAACGGGATGGCTGAAAGTGCCGTGGGGGCAAGCGTGAGGCGAAGCTTGGGAGAGGAAGGCAGCGACCGGGCGCGGGCTCTGGGGAGAGGCACGCATGGCAACGCTCTGCAAACACAGGTTCTTGTGGGGAAGGAAGAAAGAGCTGGGAGTGGGACTCGGGTAGCACACGGGTGACTGTTTGTAGTCCCTTCTACAGGTTTCCCATGAACTACTCCTGGGAAAAACATTTCCAAGTTACCAGTCTCCGCACTGCCTGCACTAACACACCTGGGTAACTCTGTGGTAGGAATGCTCCTTCTACTATCCATGGCTCTTCTCCTTGCTCCAACTTGATGATAACTTCCGGTTTGATAATGTGACAGCCTGTTAACAGAAACGAAAGAGAACTTGAGCCTGACTGCTGGGCTGCTGGGTCTCTATTGTCTGAGGACGGTGCTGCCTCACGACCAGCACCACAATTAGAACCTTTCACTGGGGAGGTGAAGACCAAAATGCCCTGCCTGGTACCCAAAACAGACCACTCACATTTGTCCCATCAAACTCAAAGTTAGAGTCAGTAACATTTGAGGGAAACCCCATGTATCTAGCAATCGAGAAAGCAGGCTCTCCTCACCCACGGAGACGAGATGGCTGTAGTTCTCCAGCATCACATCCCGGTACGTGGTCTTCTGCTCGGGCTCCAGCTGCTGCCACTCCTCCTGGGTGAAGTCCACGGCCACATCCCTGAATGACACTGGCCCCTGGAACAGCACCAGATCGGAACTGGATGAGGTGAAGGCAGACGAGGACAAGAGCTTACCAAGCTCACGGTCAAGTTAACTATAAACATGTGTACCTTCTTCATCGTGGGAAGAAAATGAACATTCCAGAAATACACCAGGATGAGTTCGTTTGGCACACCCAGTCTTGCACTATAAGCCAGGAACAAGCGTGACTGCTGGGGACACCAAGACCAGCAGATGCAGCGCAGCTCCGGCCCCGAGGAGTGCAGGCCTGAGGGGCACTCGCAGAAACACAGGATGCACTTTGCTCCTTTTTGCTTCCAGAGCATTACCAATGTTGGCTCTCCTCTGACCTCTCCCACTGCTCCTTCTGTCTCCTTTGCTGGCTCCCCTGCTCTCCAAGTCATCCTCAAGTTGGAGGGCCCGGGGCTCTGTTTCTGGTCCTTTACTCTTGGCTGGCTGCACCCTGCTATGATCCCGCCGGACCTCATGGCTTTAATTCCCATCTATGTGTCAACATGTCCCAAACGTATACCAGCCACCCAGACTTCTCTCCTAAACTCCAGACATGTCCCAGATCCAAACTCAACAGCCTGAAATTCAATTGCTATCCCTGTGTCACACCTGTTCCTCCTACGGCTTACAGAAGGAGCTGACCTGTGATACTGGCCACAACTGCCAAAGCAACAAGCAAGCCTGGCAATGGACATCCCAGCTGTGTATTTTATTGCAAGGTAACCCTACACAAGTCTAACCAAGCTGCCACGTGAATTGTCAGTAACGGCATGGTTCGGCTGTCCCTAATTCCCAGCTGGGTAACTTGGAAGCCCCTTCTTCCCATTTACCCATTCCAGGAGGGCAGGAGCATGGTCCTGAAGAGGGGCAAACAACTCACAACAGACCCAGAAACTGCCCAAACCAGACCTTTAAACGTGGATCTTCTGAATAAACTGCCCCACTCAAATACACCAATCGTTACAACCGTCCCGCTGTATCAGTACCTCTAAAATAAAGGTAATAGTGGTGCCGATCATGTCCTGTAATACCAGCATCAAAATGGGCTAATCCATGGAAAGCACTTAGCAAAGTTCTCTGGACATAATACACACTTCTCAATGACACCTGTGTATTACCGGTTGACCATCCCTTATGCGTCTTATCACTCTTTCCAAATAAGGACAGAAAGTAATCAGAAAAAACAGAAGCGGAAGTAACTAAACGTAATGCAGCTGTCAAGTTTATGCAATTGCCAAGGAAGGATTCTAAAACAGCATCAGTGCGTTAACAAAAAGGCCCCAGAGATTCCGACAAAACACAGAGTGAGGAGTGGTGGGGATGGCAGTGAAGGGAAAGGCGGTGTCATACTCAGGGGCCATTTGAGAGGACCACAAACTCCTGACATTGACCGAAATCTTAGCTTGTTTATGCGGAACAATCGAAGAGTGCAGGATGTGTCTTGTTGGCAAGATTCCCTGAGATGTCTGGCTACCTGACCGTGTTATTCTCCCATGCTCCAGGTGCGGGGACGTCCAGGGACCAGGCTTTGCTGGCCTGGGAAGGGTAAAGGTGCTGGGCTCGGAGCACCAACTGCTGGGGCGGGGGGAGGGGGCACAGAGTGGTGTTACAAGTGGTTCCTGCCCAATCTAGACCAGTCTGTGCAGAACTGCCCCAGCCCAGCCCGTGAAGAGACGGCCTGGGAGAGCAGGTGAGCAGGTCTTCCAGAAGATCTGCCCATCCTTCACTCAGACATCCACAGCCAAGACTACGGCCACCTTGATGAAGACCGGGCCCACAAGTTCTCATGTTAGAAGTCATTACCAAAAGCAAAAGAGCAAGGGATGGAAAAAGGAAGTCGTTTAGGGGCACCTGGGTGGCTCAGTTGTTAAGCATCTGCCTTCGGCTCAGGTCATGATCCCAGGGTCCTGGGATCGAGCCCCGCGTCGGGCTCCCTGCTCTGCGGGAAGCCTGCTTCTCCCTCTCCCACTCCCCCTGCTTGTGTTCCCTCTCTCGCTGTGTCTCTGTCAAATAAATAAAATCTTAAAAAAGGAAGTCGTTTAGTTGTAATACATAAATAGAACAACATACATCTTATTTCAACTTCTGGTTTTGCCATCTGTAACTTCACAAAATGTACAATTTGCAGGGATTTTAATGCTTGCATTTTTGCCTTATTAAGAAAAAATACACATTAAGAAAAAATGATAGTTTTTATTGTTTATAATGCACATAAAATACATGCACTATTGCTGCTTAAAACCAGCATGACTGTGAAAGTTCCAAACTGATTTTCTCTTTCCTGATGGGTCTGCGTAGTTTGCCCAAGTCACGTTTACATGCAAAGGGAGGAGAAAACCGTATTGTTCTTTCTCGGGCTTTAAACAAGCAGCTTTACAAGCATTTGAAACTCGAAGAAAATGGGTTTCAGAAAACCTGGTTAACAAATTAAGAAACCAGCCACAACTGCAGCTATTTAGGGATTTCAGGTGAGTTTCAAAAGGGAACAACCCCCGATGTCTTAAAAGAACACTCAGTACAATTAATATTCCAGACACAGCTTCGTTGTCAGGAACTCCGAGCTGGCTATGCATTTCCACACAAGTCCGACCATCGGACGCGTGAGCGAGAAGACTGTGAGCACCTCTATCTGCCCCGTTGTCAGAAGGCTTCCGAGGCAGAAGCACTGCTCTCTCCCCTGCCGTGCCATCGCATCAGTAAAAGCTGAGAGAGGAAGCGAGGCCCTCGGAGGGCTGTAGACAAAGACTCATGTGCAAAGGGCCATAGCCACCTGTGTGTGTCCCAGACACGCATCGCCAGGACCTGAAGCCTGCAGTCCACGGGCCCCACCAAGCCAGAGTCCTCCCAAACATCCAGGAGAAAGGACATGCTCAGACACCCGAGGCCTCCAGAGCTGAGAAGTCAGCACACCACGACGTGGCCCACCCAGGGAGAGTGGCCGCGGCCGCCCTCCAGAGCCAGCAGAGGAAAACAGAGGCACAGAAATGAGAGGGAAGCCTGAAAGCGCAAACTCCGCCCCACTCGCCACCACCGACGGTCCTTGGGCCAGGCTGTGGCTCCAGCGCTGGCTGAGGACTCCTACCCACACAATCGTGCTCCTACGTATTCAACTCCTCAAATTGAAAACATTAAAGAATGAAACGGTAGGGGCGCCTGGGTGGCTCAGTCGTTAAGCATCTGCCTTCAGCTCAGGCCATAATCCCAGGGTGCTGAGATCAAGCCCCGCATCGGGCTCCCTGCTCCGCAGGAAGCCTGCTTCTCCCTCTCCCACTCCCCCTGCTTGTGTTCCCTCTCTCTCTGTATGAAATGGTAATGCTGGAAAATAAAGTAAAAAAATAAAGAAGCTTGGAAGAAAATGTTTACTGGCGTGATCCAAACAGGAAAAATGTATAAACATTTAAGACTATTTCGTAAGTCAGTAAGAAAAGCAAAACAAAACAGTATTGTGAGAGAAAAAGCCTGGCAGTGGGCATGAGTGGGCACTTCACACAAAAACCGAAACGGGCCTGTCTGAAAAAGCTACAGGCTGTATGGATTCCCTTGAACAACGCAGGGGTTAGGGAAACTGACCCCCATAGTTAAAAGTCCACTGCAACTTTTGACTCCCCGCCACCAAATTAATGACTAACAATGTCCTGCTGACCAGAAGCCTTACCAATAACATAAAGAGTCGGTTAATACATATTCTGTATGTTACGTCTATCATAAATTGTATTCTTACACTACAGTAAGCTGGAGAAAAAAAAATATTAGGAATATACCTTTATGGTGCCAAGCTGTATTTATTGAAAAAAATTCACGTATAAGTGAACCCAAAGAGTTCAGGCCCATATTGTTCATGGACCTTCTGGAAAGGGCAAAACTATACACAGTGCGAAGACGGGTAGTTGTCAGGGACGGGGGGAGGGAGGGAGAGGGGTGTCCAGGGAACTTTTAGGGCAGTAAATGTGTTCCGTATGGTACTGTCATGGCAGACACACACCACTATACAGATGTCAAGGCCTGAACCACACAAAGTGTGACCTCTAACATCAACTATGGGCTTCAGATAATAACCTGTCACTACCCACCCATACACTGAAAAAATGTACCACACTAACGTAAGATGTTCACAACAGGGCAACACAGGGAACTGAGACCCGGGGGCGGTTAATGGCACCTCTATACTGACTGCTCAGTTTTCCTATAAACTCACACTGCTCTCAAAAATAAGTCTACGCATTAAAAAAAAAAAAAAAGAAACAAGAAACAGCTTCCAACATGTGAAAGTATACTTAACCTCACTTGTGATTAAGAACAAATCCAAGCCCACCAACGCAGTATGGGGCCTAGGATCAGGTGGAACATCCCAGGCCATATTCCTTTTCTGTGCCTGACAAGCTGGAGCCCCTAGACTCCCCCCACACCCCAGGATTTCCTGCCACTCAGGGACCCTCTGAAGCGCTTTCCACATGGCAGCAAAATGATGCGATTCACATTACCAAAAGCAAGAGAGCAAGGGATGGGAAAAGGAAGCATTTTTGGAGAAATGCTCAACGTGGAAAATACGCTTGAGCCAGTGGAGGAAAGATGGAGCACAGAAGGGAAGTTTTGTAACGGTCCACGGATGAAAGAATGAGCTAATTTAATGGGAGCAGGAAGGGGATGAAGACCACAACAACAACAGGAACACGCAGATGTGGTAACACAGGAGAAAGAGAGGAGAATGAATCCCATCGTTCGGGACAGAGCGACAGGCTGGACAACGGAACAGAGAGATGACGGGGACGAGAGCAGAAGCAGAGGCGGGGCGCTGCAAATTACTTTTGGATCTACTGGGCCTATGAAGCTGAGGTGTCCTTTGGACAGCCTCCCCAGAAGCGCATGCAGGTGGCCGGGCAGCGGCATCCGGTCCGCGTGGGAGAACCGACAGAGCGGGCGGTTCAGAACACGGGAGGGGGAGATCCGCCGGGTATAAAAGTCCTGAGCCGGGGTGCAGGAAACAACACATGAACAGGGCACAGGAAGCAGTCAGGAAGAGACAGGAGAGACTCGTCACTGACACCAACACAGCCAATTCTGCAGATGGGAATGGTGGCAAGTGCCCCAAGGCAAGGAGGGGCTCCCAGGTTAAGCAGGGGACCACAGGCCGTGGGATACAACGTGAGTGGGAAATCAGCCATCTCCTCCAGAGGCGTCACTGCCCAGTCTGAGATGCAGCCCAGACAATCAGAGAGAACTATTTATCGAGACTTAGTAGACGGTGGGAAGGCCATTCCTCCAGAGCTTCCTCGTCCCACCCTTGGCTCGATCAGTAAGAACAATGCATTTATAGGACGACGTCTTAATTACCAGAGAAATTCTATACACTGGGTGCTCCCTGGACAGTGTACCTTGCTCACAGGAGGCACAAGGTACCAATGGCCATGGTTTAGGGGCGGCCACTCAGGAAGCCTGTTCACCATTACAGCGATGGGGCCAAAGAAATCGCAAGATGCGCGAGAAAACAAAACTGTTTCCGCAGGTCAGTGTAAAGTACTGAACGGTATTTGTCATTTTTTTTGCAACGAATGTCAAGCCCCCGAGCAGCGCCTGTACTATGGCTTTACGGGCTCTGACGAATCGTGCTGTCGACACAAATAAACGTGACAGGAGTGCCTGCTGCCTCGCTGGTCCTCCACGCTTTGTCCACCCACATCTCTTTTCTGTTTCTACCTTCCCATTCCCACTTTAAAGTGTGAATTACTCATCTCTTAGGGTATATTATAAAAGCAAGTGGGGAATAAACACATACACAGAAACACTTACCACAGATTTACTCATTTTCTGCCACTCTTGGAAAAACAGGGAGGACGGTGAAAGTGGAGGCTGACCTGCGGAAAGAAAAGAGAAGCAATGAAGCTATGTGAGATCTGGACTGCCGAGGAAGTACCCTCCTGGAAAGTTCCATGAAAGACACTGTGACACTGTCCCTTTAAATCTTCAGAATTAACCGGAAGAATGAGGGAGCACCCACCTGTCTTTAACTCCCACCTGACTGATGTTGCTCAGTAGTTAACAAACCTGAATCCTACTGAAATAATCCTCCATCATTAAATATAAAACAAGAAAGTCTGTTACACTCTATTTTCTTACTACCCCTTTTAACTACTTAAGATCAGAACAGGATGCTCTGAGTAAACATATGTGCTCAAGCATGGCTGTCTTCAAATTTGTTCAAACTTAAATGTGCCGCTCAAAAGGATCTTTTGTTAGGAAACTCGCTTTGACTTAAACTTAACAGGGCGGACAAAACACCGGCCCCGGAGCTGAGTCCTGTGAGCAAGCCCACCCACAGACCTCGTCACCCTGGACAAGCCACCTCCCTTCTCAGACCCAATGTCCTGTCAACCTAGGCAGCAGCACCTGGACCTCGCACACTGGTCCGGCGCTACACTGTGGGATGCCTCAGGGCACAACCCAGTGGGGTCAGCAGACACTACTGAGCGCTTAGAGACGCGTCGGGAAGCTGGACAGAGAACCCGAGGGAGCAAGGCGTGTCGGGTGTGGGGGGAGGCGCGGGTCCCCTGCGCCCCCGGGAAACCTGGGTCCCACGAGTCCCGAGTCCCAGGGAGCGCCCATCCCTCCCAGTCCAGCCGCTCGCGCCCTCTCGCCGCCCGGAAGATCCACAAGCGCCCGACCTACCCCGTCGGGACCCGCCGAGCTGCCCCAAGGCTCCCGAAGGCTCCGGGACGGAGGCTGCTCCTCCTCCGCCTCCCGGGGCCGCCGTTCCCGGGGAGCCGGTTCTGGGCCTACGGGACAAACTCACTTCGGGCCGACGACCCTCTCGGGGCCCGACTTGGCCGCCCGGGGCCTCGCCGTCCCGCAGTCGCAGACAGGCCGGGCCCTGGCCTCGCCGCCCTGCGCCGCCGCCGCCGCCCGCCCGGCCCCTCCGGCCCAGCCCGCGGGCTCCGGGGCTCGTGCTTGGGGGGTCCCCGCTCGAACCTCCGCCCGGCCCGCGCGGACCCGCGCCCGCTGGGTGCCGGCCCGGCCGGACGGCGTGTAACCCGCAGGCCCCGGGATCCTCGCCCGGCGGAGGCCGAAGCCTGGGAACCACGGCGAGCGGTGACCTGGGCTCGGACAGGAAGCGAGGGCAGCGCGGCGGCACTGCGCGTGCGCGAACACGCACACAGGCCGAGCTGCACATGCGCAGGCCGGCGGCGGCGGTGCGCCTGCCGGAGCCCACCCGGGAAGCCCGACAAATACTGGGACTCTGTTTCCCGTGAGTCCAAGCGCCCAAATGTTAGGGGACGTCTCGAAAAATCCATTCTTCAAAAAAAACAAAAAAGGAAAAAGAAAGACAATCCCACCTTATGTAGGACGGGAGTAGCTGTGGAGGGTGTGTGGCTGCCTGTTGAGGGAGAAGCTGAGGGAATGGGAGTAGCTCTGGAATGTGGAGACAGGTGCCCTTGAGTTGCTTGCGGGACTCTTCCTGTGTCACTCCTACCATTTCTTTCTAGTTTTCTCACTGTTTCCTCTTCACAAAGCAGCTCCCCCTTGTTTGTCGGTCAGTCTTAAATCACCCCAGAACCCCGCGGCGGTTCCGTCTGCCAGTCACCATAGTCCAGACGTCCCACTTGGCTTCTGAAGTCCTGTAGAATCAGCTTTTCTTCCTCACACGAAATTCTGGATGCCCAGTGTGGTGCCATTTTTCCATCTCCCCCCTCAGATCCACTCTCTGTAAGTTGTTATCACATCACACCCTCGGTCCCTGTCACTCCGCTACTTTTCCAACTCCAGGCATTGGAGTTCTTCCAACACTTCGGTTTCCCCAGGAAGTCCGCTCCTCCTCCGCTGTGTGCCTTAACTTCCGCTGCCGCTGCCTCCTAACCTCCACGCAGCGGCCACATATAGCCCTGGTTGCTCTTTGGTTCCAGAAGCTTGGCTGCGCTGACTCTTCTGTATTCTTCTTTTGTTCCTGACATTCCCTCCTCAGCGAGTCACACATCCTTCTGCCATCAGCTCACATTTCCAAAGCAGCTCCCTAGATTCCTTCTCAGCCTTCAGTGGCCTCCAGCCTCTCCCACTTTCTCAGCTGGTCCATCTCTTTGTCCTCCAAGTCTCTTAAGCTTCACCCCCTTCTCAGCAGCCTTGGCTTCCCCTTCTCTTCAACTGGATCGGTCCTGATCTCAGTTTCTCTAGGTATCTGGGCTGATACCACAATGTTCTGCTCCAATGTTCCCAAATGCTCCCAGTTCTCACCCTGTCATCAGTCACCTGACCATCCGCTTTCTTGCCTGTTTGTTATTGCTTTATTGTTTGCATCCATCGTCCTGCGTCTTGTGTCTTTTCATTCAGGTCTTTTCTTATTTGAGCTGTTTCTTAATCTGCCTTTACCTGCCATCTTGCAGAGACCCAGAGCTTCTTAAATATACATTTTAATTCCTAGGTGTCTCGTAAGTTATATCTGTTTCCAAGCCATCAGACTGTTTCTCCTCTTTGTTTCCATGTCTGCGGAATCTGGTCTCTCTGCCGCTCTCAGTCCATCGACCATGTCCCACCCCTGAATGCCATCCCTCTCCTAGAGCTGCTGTAGTTAGATGCTGATGTCCCTGTGGCTCTTCTGACCTTGGTGGTTTCACTTTCTGAAATTGCTCCATGCTTATCAGTTCATCTCATTTATCAGAACTGCACCCCCACCCCAACACACACACACACACACACACACACACACACACATTTTTCCTTTGGCTTCTCTTAATTCAATTGCTCATTCTCATTAGCTGCTCCTATATAGAGAGCTGTGTTCATCTCCTAAATTTCTCACATCTCCTAGGGTTTTCCAAATCCCCATGAGCACCCCATTATTTCAATCCTTACTTGTTCAACTTCTCCAATATCTCCTGTGATAGATCTGTCCCAAAATGTTTACCTTCCTGACCACCTGAGTTCTGCCAGACTCCTGACCATAGCCAATGTGTTGTATAAATAATTTGTCTGATCCTTCTCCCTGGTTCCCTGGAGAGAGCCTCTAAATCTTTGGAATTTCCTGAGTGATAGGAGTGTTTGTTACTCACGGTGGGCCCCTTGGACCAAACCTGAGTTTGTGCTAACAAGGTAAGTCAGAATAGGGGCCAGCCATACCAGGAATACCAACAGGGTTGGGGCTATGAACCACTTGATATCAGCCCAATCTCTGCGGGAAGGAAGGGAGCTGGAGTTTGAGTTCAATATATGGCCAATGATTGAATTAATCACACTTGCATTCTGAAAGCCCAATAAAAACATCTGGTCACCAAGCTCAGGTGAGCTTCCTGACTGGTGATATGCATCTAGTGCCAGGAGGTTGATGCATCCTGAGGACACTGAAGCTTGGTATTTGGGACAGTCCCAGGATTCTCTGGTGCTACCATCTCCCAAGATGGTTTCCTCCAATATTCAGCATTAATGTAATTAGCTCTTTCTTCTCCATGCTTATCTTATTTGACAGCTTTAGCTCCTCCTATCTTACTGTGTTTCTCAGAAAGTTCTCCAAAACCTTCATTTCTTTTCAGTTGTTCTATTTCATCCCACACTCTAGGTTTTCCTTCTACCACAGAAAACTGGAATTGGAGATTGTGAAAAGGACTCCTACTATAATTAAAATAAGGAACACCGTGTGCTCCCTTGCACCTGTGGGTCTGCTTGCCATGGACCATTGCCTAGAATGCATAATCTTGCTGAGTCACCTTGCCTTCATTGTGAATTTCAGATTATTATCTAGGTCCCCAGAGCACTATCTTCCTTTTTCCCCTTTTTCTCCCTCAATATCTTCTCCTTGTTTCCTGCTTTGAGACACAAGCTCAGGATCCACCTTGTCTTCTATTTTTTCTTCTATTTATTTTTCTGCATGAAAAATAACTCAGGATTATTTTTCAAAGTTAAGAAGTGTAGCTGAATGATCACAACCCCATTAAGCAACAGTATCACTTGACAGTGAATAGGTAACACAGATTGGGATGACCACAAACAGCATGAAGATGAGAAGACTTTTATCTTTATTATGTTTCCTCAAAAGACACATTGCAGTGTCCTCTTTAATAACCTAAAATAACATAAAATAACATACAAACATGTCATCAAGGCAAGTTAAAAAATTACAACTGATTCTCACAATTTAATAACGAAGACTAAATGTCAAATAAACATTTACAGTTATAAGAACTTGGGGGAACCACCCATCTGGTTATAAGTGTAATTGATATATTATTGTAAATATAATAAAAACACAAAAACTTATCCTGAATATGTAAACAAAATTTTTATCTACAGCTGTAATCTCATTGCAAAACTTTGTAGGAACAGCATGTTTTGAAAACTATGACTATTTCAGAACTATTTAAAATAAATACATAAATATAAAATATAAAAATAAATATAATAATTCTAAGGGCAACTTTTTCAAAATATACCAATGAAAATTCATGGCATATATTAGGCTATTACAATCCTTTTGTCTCTAATTTTATATTTTTGAAGTAATTTCCTCCTCATCTGTGTCCCAATGCATAAAAAATGGGACCTCCAACTTCTACCTCAGGGGAGATTTGAATTAAACAATCTGAAATATTTGGTGGTGCCCCAGGAAGGAATGGAACCTGAAAAAAAAACCTGGTTTCTTATTGTCCCTCTGTCGGGACGTGTGGACTCCTACACGTACTCCCAGCTCCTAGGAATACAACATGATAATTCCATTCAGCTCATTCTAGAAGGTCCTGGGTTCTTCTAGATTATCTGCACAAGAGACTCCTCTCTTCCTTCCTCATGTCTGTTGTTAGGGTCTGGACTGACTTCCTCCTGAAAACCTGCGTCTCCCCTGGGCTCAGGGATCTGCAATTGAGAGGAAGAGAGGAAGTCAGATCACAAAGGAGGCGACTCTCCAGATATAAAGATTATTCACATTCTCGGTCAATTTTGATCAGAGTTTAGACTAATTGATAAATCCAGTTTTATCTCTAATCCTTCATTCTAAACCCCAATTCATTTTCAGTTATGACTTTTGGACTTTGGTGACCCTGACTCCAAAAATTTCTTAATGTGTCTAAGGTCAGGCCCAGTTATCTGCTTGATAGCCAGGACTCTAGGGGATTCTGCTCAGGGAGTAAAACAAACTTGAGAGATTGTTACTTTAGACTTGACACTCACCTTGGTCCTTTTGTGCTACTTAAAGTCTGAACTAATAACCATATGGCAAACATCACTAACACACCAGCACCCCAAACCATAAGACCAGATCATCCCCCTACATCCTAGATCTAACCCTAGATCCTCATGTTTAACCATAACACCTAGTCCTAAATTTAGTCAATGCTACATGGTCTGAATGTTTGTTATCTCCCCCCTCAGATTCATACATTGAGATCCTAACCCACAAGGTGACAGTGCTAGGAGACGGGGCCTTTCGGATGACTGGGTCATGGGTGGGGCCCTCATGAATGGGAGTAGTGCTCTGATAAAAGAGACCCCAGAGACCTAGCTCAGAACCCACCAGTCTGCAACCTAGAAAAGGGTCTGGCACCCTGCTCTCCGACTTCCAGCCTCCAAACCGTGAGAAATAAATGTCTGTTGTTCATAAGCCATGCAGTCTGTAGTGCTTTGTTGTAGGAGCCTGAATGGACTGAGAGAGCTAGTTCACACTATTTAAACCAAATCTTTACTTAATCCTCTGCGCAAATCTATAACTCTATGTGTCAATCACAATAAGCCGTGCTGAAACTAGTATTTCTTAAGCTTTACTCATTCTGACAAAGTTCCTTGACCATAAAGCTGAGGGGAAAGGTGTAATGGAACAAGATGGGAGACTGGTCCAGAAGCAGGCAGGGGACGTGAAGGATGCACAGGTGGTCTGGCCATAAGCAATGTGCTTGCAAGCAAATCTGGATGAACACATAGTCATAATTTATCTTTTATTATTGGATAGGTAGACTGGTCCATCAAATATCCTACTGTTAGACATTTACTTTGTTGTAAATAAATCCCTATAGTTACTATCTCCGAGGGATGAAAGAGAAAGTCAAAACACAATCTAGGGAAAAAATTGGAAACCTAGTCACTTTTCACAGAAAATCAACATTTCATCAAAACTATCATCTGGGCCCAGTTGCTTTCAATGGAATTATTTCAGCCAAGTCTGTGCCTCTGTGACGAACTGGATTTCCTGAGGTCTGGCCCCCACACGTGTCCCCTCTGTGTGGTTGTCAGCTTATGGCTGGGACCTGAGTCAGCGTCTGGCTGTACAGCTGCTCTTTTTCAAGGCGTGTGGAAAGCTGATGTGTGGGGCGGGGGATATGAGCGTGGGTCCAGCAACTGGACTCTGCAGAGTCCCTCAGTACACAAGAAATCACTGTGCCTGGACCCGTGAGGACACAGACTTACCTTCCCTCAGGCCGATGACCTCAGGCCTCCCCGGTCCCGGGAGCTCTAGGGCACAAGGGTGCGATTTCGCCCCCATACCCACAGCTCTGGATCAAAAGCCTGGATCTGGAAGACAAGCGGCCCCATGAGAAGACAACCTCCAGATGCCCCCGCCGCCCCCCCCCGCCGGCTCCCTCCCACTGTCCAGGCTCTAATTCTTTCTCGTCCCGAATCCTATGTCCCTCCATGTTCCCCACTCTCTCCCATTGGGCCCCCCTACCCCAAACCCCCCCAGCGCACCCACCTCTTCACACTCTTCCCGGGACACCCTGGTCTTCCAGCCCATGGATCGGATGAATTGGAATCGCAGTTTGTGGAACAAGGGACGCTGGGAGCGGTTCTTCCCATAGAGGAATGAAAAGATGGCCTGTTTGGGGGCCTGGTTATCCTCTTCCATGTCATTGGCCAGGTAGCTGGAGAGAGACATCAGGTTGCTGGTCAGGAGCAGGACAGGAAGGACGACCCCCCCCCGCCCCCCGCCACCTGAGCTCAGCTTCCCAGAAAAGACACAGGCTGCTCATTACCCCGTGTCACAGAGCACCACCCAGTCATCAGGAAGGCACGGTGGGGCAGAGACTTCTCCCATCTTGGGGATGAAGATAGAACTCACCGGGAAGCCTGCGGGCATATCCTGCCCTGTTTTCAGTCCCCACACGTGCCCCCTTCGCTTCAGCTTGTCTGTGCACACACCTGTCTCCCCGTGGAGCAGGAACGTGTACAGCTCCTGTGGGCGGGAGCTGACTGCTCTATTTCCACAATCACGGCTTTCCTCCCAAATGACTAATACAGGACTGGGTTCACGTGGCTGCATTAATTCAACACGCACTTCTTGAATCTCTCTTCCAGTCGCCTCATGGTCTCTGGCACATAAGGTGCACTTTTTTTTTAATTAAATAATTTTTTATTGTTATGTTAATCACCATACATTATGTCATTAGTTTTTGACGTAGTCAT
Source organism: Callorhinus ursinus (assembly GCF_003265705.2). NCBI lineage: Eukaryota > Metazoa > Chordata > Mammalia > Carnivora > Otariidae > Callorhinus > Callorhinus ursinus. The sequence continues at coordinate 2,118,048 of NW_027397132.1, forward strand.
GATTCATTGTTTGTGCATAACACCCGGTGCTCCACGCAGGATGTGCCCTCTTTAATACCCACATAAGGTGCACTTTATACGTTTTTGTTGAATGAATAAATGAATGCTTTTTCTCATGGTCAAGTGCAATGCTGATTACCTCCTAGACCCAACATAACTTAAATTTGCAAAATGGAAGGAATTGTGCTGAGTGTCCTTGAGAGTGTGGTCATATTTTGACAAGACCTGCCTTCAATAGGCATCTAGTCTAATGGGATTGGGGAAGGGGGCAGAAGGGTGGAGTGGTGGGTGGATAAGAAATAACTATAGTCCAAAATATCCATGAGACTAGGATTTCAACGGAAGCGCTACTAGGGTGCAGAGAAGTCAGGGAGGTCGGCGGGTCGGGGGGTGCATCTGAAGATTTGGGAGTTGGAATCAACCTTGAGGACAGGTCATATTTTTTAGGTATATGTGCAAAATCACCTAGACAGAAAAAGCAGTATAGGAATGGAGGGAAGGGTGCTTAGAAGGATGAAATACCAAGAAGGTGAACAAGTTGGACGGAGATGAGAGGGTTGGAGCCAAGCCGGGAACCCTGGCCTTGACCGAGAGTGCCACTAGCTGGCAAGATTGTTACGGAGGGTGAAGCAGGAGACTGGAGCTTTGGAAAGACTTCAGGCACCTAGCGCTCACTGGCTTGGGGACGGACTTGTCAGAAACACCAGTGGAAGCATTCACAACAGATCTGTGCTATGTCTTGAGGGCCTGAACTGAGGCATTTGTGCTGGGAGCGCAGAGGAGGGAGATAATCACGCTTGGTCCGGCCGTGGGAAGGAGACAGGCGGCGGATCAGAACTGGCTGCTTGTCGAGCCTATTTGCTTGGGGCAGGGCGGTGTCCGTTATTTCCTTCCCTCTTAGGAGGGTTTTATGTTTTCTTTGGTCAGCCTCTTAGCTGATGTTAGGGTTGTTTGTGTTTACAAAGAACAGTATAAAAAAAAACCCCACAATACTATAATCCTATTGTTTTTATACACAGGGTAAACAATTTTTTAAAAAACAGGTTTAAGGGGCGCCTGGGTGGCTCAGTCGGTTAAGCGTCTGCCTTCGGCTCGGGTCATGGTCCCAGGGTCCTGGGATCGAGCCCCGCATCGGGCTCCCTGCCCTCGGGAGGCCTGCTTCTCCCTCTCCCACTCCCCCTGCTTGTGTGCCTTCTCTCGCTGTGTCTCTGTCAAATAAATAAATAAAACCTTTAAAAAAATAAATAAAAATTAAAAATTAAAAAAAAAGGTTTAAAAACAATTACAAACAGGTTGGGAAAAAAAAAAGTAGATGAAAGGTCAGAGTCCCACTTCTCCCCTCTGTCTCCCCAGGGTATTGGAAACTGCTGATGGATGAAGCAAAATACTCACAGCGCTATGAAGAAATGAATTCTCTGGTGCTGCCAGGAGAATAGACCAGCACGGCTAAAGTAAGCTATGACCATAGACAGGAGATACTGGCGGAAAGAGGAGAAAAGGCGTCAGAGAGAGGTCACACACTGGGAGAGAAAGACCAGTGGGGTAAGGGCACGGGAGGCTGGAGCAGGTGCTGCTGCTTGGACGTGCTGGGTGAACTTGCTTATTTGGTGTCAGAAGGTTGCTTGCAAACCAAAGAAGTCAAGGGAAAGAGTTTTTTTGGTGCCCGCCGCACCCCCACCCCCAGGATAGCAAGTTGTGCTGGTTTGAGGGCTTGTCTTTAGGACTGCTGGCTTCTGGAGGGTCTTTGATAAGCTGGAGCCAAGGGAAGCCCCCACCCCCCCCCACCCCGGCCAAGAGCTGAGAGGAGAAGGGACTCAAGGTGGCAACAGCCAGAGGGGCACACTTGGGACTCAGGTCCCAGAGGATCTGCAAGAAACCACAAGGTCCCCGAGGGGAAGTGTTGGCAGGCATGAGGTTGGCAACAGGGTTTAGGAGGCATCCCCCTGCCCCAGGACAGGTGTTGGAGCAAGAATACATCTTAGTGGAGAACAACAACAGTACCTTGTCAGATACTCTAAAATTTTTGTCCCAGGCCAGAAATCTTCTAATGACAGGATCCTCTGTGAAAAGAGAGCACGTGTCACATTGGCAAGCGGAATGGGGTTACTGTGGGAGTATTCCAGAGCAAAGAGGAGCACGATGCCTCCCCCGGGGAAGTTTCAGGATGAGGCCAAGGGTGAGGCTGATGGGCAGAGGGCAGCGAAGACCATTCACTGGCCAAGAAAAGTTGGCAGCTCCCCTTGTGGGGTGGCTGAGAGAGAGGTGGGTGTCAGCTGCACACCTGCAGGATTAGACGTGAAGTAAACAGTGATGCTGTCTCATCATGCATGGATGTGCCACTGCAGAGACCATAAAGTCATTCACTGTCATCTTCTCAACCCACAGTGACATCAGGGTACAAAGATGGCCTGTCATCCCCCCCACACACACACACACAGCCAAAGGCATTTAGATTCAAAAATCCAGTAAGAGCGAAGACGTCTCAGGAGTGCAACTAAAACCAAGCTTTCTTATCCCAAGTACAGACCTTTCTCCAAGTCTTGCCTAATCCTGTCATTTTTAGGTGTCCCCGATGAGGGATCAATATGGAGCCCTCCAAGGATGGAGAGCTCACCAACCTGCAGAGAATTCTTTTCCACTGGAAAAGCATAAACATTGGAAGTTTTTTGTGTTTTGAGAGAAAAAAGAACAGGTTTGGAGGGTGCTCTTCCTACCGAGCAGCCTGTTGAAGACCTCGTGGTGCTCAGGGAGCACTGAAGACACCCGCTGTCTCTTCAACTTCATCTTGAGTCCACACAGTGTCTCCACGACCCAGATGTCCTCAGTCCCCGAGGCTGTCTCCTCATCTGACTCATCCCTTCTCCTCTTCCTTCCGGGGGACTGAGGCACGGGGCAGGGGTCTACCCAGGGGGCTGAGCGAAGAAACCAGGCTACAGTATAAAGCTTATTTGGAATTCAGCCACCCTTCCTCCCCCCCCCGAAAAAACCCAAACCTCCCCTTCATTCTCTCCAGCCTCATTGATGATTGGCATCTCCCAAACCATCTTTCCATCTTTCTCCTTTGTTGATATGCATCTGACCCCATTCATCTTTGCCACGGTTTCACCACCCCCATCCTCAAAACTTCTTCATTGGAGATAACTTCTCCCATGGGAATAATGGGATAAATAATTTCCTCTCTTCCTCCATCTCATCTTTGGATCTCATCTCCTAACCCTCCTTCCTTGCTTCCTGGGTTTTCCTTCTATGGGGATAGTCTTGTCCCCAGCTCCTGGTACTCTCCTTCTCCAATCCCTGGCTTTCTCAATCCCTCCTGTCACACACACACACACCCTACTCAGACACTTTTTCCTGACTTCTGTACCCATTCCTCCTTACTAGTCAAGCCTCTCAAGTCCCTTCCCCCTCCTGCTTCCTCACCTGATGGTCCCGGGCTTTCTTCATCCACCACCGCCTCCAAGGGGTACCCTGAGGAGCTAGGCTGGGGGCTCTGGTCCTCAGACTGGGAACACGGTTGACAACTGGCCATGATTCCTCCCAAGCTCTTTCTGCCCTTCCAGAAAACTTAGGCCCTGTTGTGCTCAAACTCCTCTTCTGGATTCTGGCTGAACACAAGCCCGTTATCCCTCTCTAGGCTGGGGCAAAGCCAGGAGTGGAGAAAAGCTCTGTGAAGATGCTGTTGTCCACCTTCACTGCCAAGCACCACGGAGTCTGGTCCTTCCAATCAGGAAGGTCAGAAGCCTCTGATGTCACAGGTCATTCCAGCCTGGCAACCAGTTTGAAGGGAAACACACGTAACTGCCAGACCGATGTCCGCTTCTGGAGCTCAGGGTAAAGGCTGTCTCCTGCCACTGACCCAGCCTTGGACCATCCTCCAAAACCATCCTCGAGGGGTCTGGGTCACTCTACTCCTCTCCAGCAGATGCCCGGCTCTCTCCATCCTTCTATTCCTATTTCGGGGCGTGGTCTTGGTGGGAGAGGGAGGAAAGAGACAAGGAAATTTGGGAAGAGCAGAAAGGTAAGATCTTACAAGAGTGAAATGAGTATGTAAAGAAGGTGCCAGGTACATGGACTTGTTGGATTTAAAAGTTAGTTTAAATCGCTTGATTTGGCAGAGTTCTTCCACTTGATGTTTTACTGACACTGTGTTGGGGATTCCGTGCTAGGGGAGCACTCATGCTCTACTCTCGGGCATCTCTGAGCCCGAGAGACGTTTTGGGAACCTAAACTCGTAGAAAACTGTACATGTGCTCCCACACACTTCAGACAGTGTCTACAATTTCAGAAGTCCCCAGATCACCCAAAACCTGCCTCTTGATTGCAATTAATCTGCTCTAGTCTGCATATAAAATTTGTGAGTGTGTGTAACACTCTTGACCCAGAAATTTTACCACTTGTGTATCCTATGAGTAAAATGTCACATGCACAAAAAGGCTAAATGGAAAAATCTCCAATTCAAGGCAGAATCTGTTTTTTTGAGAAGGTAGGAAGCACGTGGGAGCACAGATGCCATAACCAAATAGCTCGCTGACTTCTGAACCTCCTACCTCCTACCTCTGCTTTTTACCTGGGCATCTGAATCTTGTTCACTCTTTCTTTCTTTTTGTGTTAAAATAACATAACATAAAATTTACCATTTTAACCATTTTTAAGGGTATAATTCAGTGGCATTAAGCACATTTGGGTTGTTGTACCACCATCAGCACCATCCTTCTCCAGAACCTTTTCATCTTCCCTAAAACTGAAACTCTGTCCCTACTGAAGAATAACTTCCTGTTCTCCCCTCCCCCAGCCCCTGGCAACCACCATTCTATTTTCTGTCTCTATGGATTTAGCTACTCCAGGTACCTCCTATCGGTGGACTCATACAGAATTTGTCCATATGTTTCTGATTTATTTCATTAACAAAATGTCTTCAAGGCTCATCCATGTTATAGTGTGTGTCAGAATTCCTTCCTGTTTAAGGCTGAATAATATCCATTGTGTGTGTGCGTGTGTGTATTTTTGCATGTTCCTTTCATAATAATATAATAACAATATAATATATAGATACATACATACCATTTCTAGTTTATCCATCCATCTGTTGATGGATACGTGGGTTGTGTCCACATTTTGGCTAAATCTTGCTTTCGATCCATTGTTTGAACTTTGATGAGAAGAACATCTGTTATTCGGGATGTGCCTAAAGTTTTATTTTGTATTTTGATCACTTACGTATTTCAATCCAGGCATCAATAAAGTCAAATCAGTTCACCCAGAAGACAATATGGAGGTTTCTCAAAAGATTAAAAAAAAACAAAACCACAAAACAGAACTACCATATGATCCAGCAGTTCCACAGCTGGGTATATATCTAAAGGAAATGAAAACAGGATATTAAAGAGATATCTGCCCTCCTGTGTTCATTGCAGCATTACTCACAATAGCCAAGATATGAAAACAACCCAAGCGTCCATCAACAGATGCATGCATAAAGAAGATGTGAGGTACATATATAGAGATGTGTAGATATATATCTCATATATAGGTGAGAAAGAAGGAAATCCTGCCATTTGTGACATGGATGGACCTTGAGGGCATTATGCTGGGTGAGATAAGCCAGACAGAGAAAGACAAATACTGTGTGGTATCGTTTATATGTGAAATCTTAGAAAACAGCAAAAAAAGTCAAACTCATAGAAACAGAAGGTAAAGAAGAGGTTGCCAGGGGCTGGGAAGGTGGAGGAACTAGGGAGAGGCTAGTAAAAAGGTGAAAACTTTTCAGGGATAAGATGAATGAGGTCTGAAGATCTCATATAAAACACAGTAACTGCAGCTGATAACACTGTATTGTATCATTGAAATTTGCCAAGAGTAGAACTGAAATGTTCTCACCCCCAAAAAAGGTCAGTATGTGAGGTCCTGGATGTGTTACTTAACTAGATGGTTAGAATTCTTTCACTGTGGCTACATGTATCAAATCGCTATGATGTACACTTTAAACATCTTACCATTTTATATGTCAGTTATACCTCAATAAAGCTGAAATTTTTAAAAAGTAGTTGATTCAAGGTGCAAGGGATCGACTGTTTCCTTTGTTTGCAATCGTCAACTTTCACACTTGGACGAGGTCTCAGAGAGCATGCAGATGGCCTTGGGCTTCCTGCACAGCATCCTTGGGCCCAGGCCTTCCTGGGGGTCCCCACTGATGGAAAAGGCACTGCCATGTGAAGGACATGTGACTCATAGCTGGTGAAGTTCAATCTCTAGGAAGCCAATTTGCATTCAGATTCCATTGCTGATGCTTTCAGCCAGCATAGCTGGTCGGGTCCTCCCGTAACAAAACAGAAGTCCATTCTTCCACCCAGGGAGGCTTCCTGATACCAGAAGGTGGATATTCTGTCCCCATTAAAATTCTCGTCTTTGCTGTGAAAGTGTGGATTACTTTGAAGAGGGGGGCTCTTCAAGATGGTTTGCATCATCCTTTCTCCCCCGCCACCTTGTCCAGACACGCTGCAGTTAGGCAGGGCCCATCTCAAGATACCTTGATACATTGCCCAAAAATGGACTAAATAACTCAGATGGAGAAAAGCAAACTACCTCCTCTCCTCTGTTTCTTTCAGTGGCTGTAGCTACGTTGCACAAATATCAGTAGTGTGAAAACAGAAGTGCTTTACAAATGCAAAATGGGGATCACATGGAGAAAGTAACTGAAATCCAGATACCTGGATCCAGCCTCAGTGGTTCTGGATCAACAGAACTGAGGTGGGGGCCAATTTAACTTTTTTATGGATGCACATTCAGATTTGGAAATCTCTCTGTGGGACATGCCACCTGGGTAGGGCAATGGGGTCCTAAAGAAAGCAAAGCCACTATTGGATAAAGTAGACTATGACCAAGCCTCAAGTGGACCTTCAGAACCAGCTCCAATCCTCTGGCCAGCTTGCCGGTGACAACCCATGCAGCAGCCTCAGCTCTGATTTGGATACGTATTCCAAGTGTATGTGTCTGCACTGGTATAAAAACTGCCCTCTCCACTCGGAAGTCATGGCTCACCAGGGGCTGCTCACCCTGGCCTGTCATTCCCTAGTGAAGAATGGTCTCTGTATTCCCCTCTGTGACCCATAAGACCTAGAGACCCCTTAGGAAGGTGACAGGGAGCACTAACCCACAGAAGAGAATTCTGGGATGGGCAGATGGGAAGAGGTTCTGGATACTGATCTCTAAGAACTGGTGTCTGAAGCTAAGCATTAAAGGCCAATCTTGGTCTTTGACTTTTATACTCCCCTCCACCAAGGCTGACATACTCTTGGTGGGTCCTAAAATCAGTTGAGTTTTGTAGTCTGTTATAATTGCCTCTTTTCAGTGTTATAAAATGTTGTCTACATGCCAATATGCCCCTGTATGTTTGCAAATCTTGTTCCGAAATAAAGATTCATCCTTTATAAGACATGTTCAGAAGGATTGTCTCATTTTCTCTGTTGAGTGGAGAAAGCAGGTTCTGGGATTCGTTTTTCAGAAACAAGGGATGCGAAGCCCAAAAGACTGAAGACCCCAGGATTCACCTCAGCTGCTCTGATTCAAGTCCTATACCCTATTCACTGTGTCTCCTTCTCCATCTGCCCAGACTCCTTATGATAGACAATGTGGAGGACATAAACCAGTAGTTACAATATGCCTGTATAAAAGATGGCGGGGTGGGGGGAGGAGAATGGGAAAGTAGTGTTTTTGTTACAAACCAGCATGTGCCCTTGGGCAAATCCTCCCGCCTTCTGAGCACCCATCTCTTCACCTATAAAATAAAATATTTAGATAAGATGATCTGTAAGGGCTCTGCCCATGTTAACATAACCAAGGCAGTGAGAAAGCAAATTGGACATGACCAGGTACACAAATGCTATGGGTTGGGTTGAGTACCCTCTCCCCCCCCACCCCCCTGCCCACTCATATGTTGAAGTCCTAACCCCTGGTGCCTCAGAATGTGATTTTATTTAGTGGTGGGGTCTTTACAGAGGAAATCAAGGTAAAATCAGGCCCTTAGGGTGGGCCCTCATCCAAGATGGGTGGTGTCCTTATATAAAGGGAAAATTGGGGGGTGCCTGGGGGGCGCAGTTTGTTGAGCATCTGACTCTTGATTTCAGTACAGGTGATAATCTCAGGGTCATGAGATCAAGTCCCGAGTTGGGCTCCGCACTCAGCGGGCAGTCTGCTTCTCCCTCTCCCTCTCCCTCTCCCTCTGCACTTCCCCTTGCTCATGTGCACTCTCTCTCTCTCTAAAATAAATACATCATTCTTTACAAAAGAGGGGGGGGGGATTTGGACACAGAGACACCCAGGTAGAGGGAAGAGAGTGTGATGACACATGGAGAGAAGACTGTCATCTACAAGCCAAGGAGAGAGGATGGGATAGACCCTCCCCCACAGCGCTCAGAGGGAACCAGCCTGGCCCACACCTGGATCTCTGACTCCCAGTCTCCGGAACTGCGAGACAATGCATCTCTGTTGTTAAAGCCGCCTGGGTTGTCTTACTTTGTTACAGCTTCCCGTAATCCCATCCAACCAGTGTTTTGAATAAGAGGGAATTTAGATCTGACAGTCACTTTCCTGACACTTCTGCAGCGCCTTCCATTAAAGCTAGACGTGTGCCGAGGCTTCAAAGAACCAATTCTTTTCATACAGATTAGAAACTTGGGCTTTCTTAGCCGCTGGCATTTCCTGGTCACAGTGAATGTGCTAGTTTTGGGAAGAAATGGTTGAAAGACTTTAAGAGAAGAATGATTTACAAATCTTGAAGATGGGTGCCAGTTATCTTACTAAAATTGATGCACTAAAGAGAAAAAAATAAATAGGAACAAATGCAGGTAACTACTTAGAAAATTAAGGGCGGGAAAGGCTTCAAATACAGTGTCAAAACAGATGACAACTATGAACAGAAAGTGAACAATCTGAACACACAAAAAATAATGTCCATACGGCAGAAAATAAGGGTAAAACATTAAGTTAAAAAGGTCAATGACAAATTGGGGAAAATATTTGTATTTGATACAAATACAAATACAAAAAGAGAAAGCTTTATATTTTAAACACTAATAAATGTGTAGAGATCTTAATGAAGCCACATTAAAAGGTGCAGATCTGCTGCTTCTGGCCCAGACAGAATCACAGGGTTCAGATTTGCCCTCCCCGCTTAAAGAAGTTTCTAGAAGGGGGAAATATATGAATATGAAATGACACGTTTTAACCATTTGGAGAGAAGGGTGAGCTCCAAGAGCGTCCCAGAGAGTTATCCAGGCCAAGGTATGGGGCAGGGGTCCTGGGGGGGGGGCAGCGTTTCTCTGAGATGCAGGGACAGAGTTGGGTGTTATGGGGCAAAGGGGTACAACAGCCAGAGTTCACAGCCAGAATGGAGAGAGAGGCGGGAGGGTGTCCCAGTCTTCAGCTGAGCGGGTCAGTGCCGGTGGGGGAGGCAAGGGCTGGAGGCCAGGACCCAGCAGAGAGGGGCTCTGCCTGTCTTCACCAGGGTGCTCAGCACAGCTTCCATCCTTTACCTGCTGAAAATGGAAAAGAACACAGAAGAAACGTGCCTGGAAGTGTTCCAGGCTCAGGCCCAGGGGAGGTATGGTCACCTCGCTCGAATTCCAGCATTCCATCGGTGAGAATTTGGGCACGGGCCACACTTACTAGCAGCAAGAGCTGGGCAAGACTTCACAGCTTCCAGAGAAGCACGTCTTTTGTGCAGGATTAGTTGATGTAGCAGCTCAGCTAGGGAAATCAGGAATGGGTTATGTGCCCATTCATTTGCATAAATCAGTACTTACTATTACCTTTGAAAAGAGTGTTACCTGGAGAGAACTTACTCTGTTGATTTCATATGTGTCTAAATCTCTTTAGAAGCTAAGTAACTGTCTTGCCAGCATTACAATCAGGGAAGGTTGTTCGTAAGGGCCTGGGAGCCATCTCTTTGAAATGTAAACCTCAAGGAAGGTGGTGTCTCTCTGTCACCAGGTGAGTTAAGGATGGGCTCTAGGTACCTAGCTCTGAGCTGTAACTACCTGCTTGTCAGAGAGAGGTTAAGAAGTTTTGGACAGAAACAACTAGCACGGATGGGCACCCAGATTCCCAGGTGAGGATGAACTATGAAAAAACGTATAGCAAATGGTGCTGGCAAGTCCTGTTAACGTGAAACAGGTGTGCTCTTTAGCCTGAGAATGTCTATGTAATGGATTGTATCTGCTGAGCTGCATGAAAAGACAATCCTTGCAATCTTGTTAGTGGTTTGCCTGTGATGTACAACACAGTCTGGTTTAATGGTTATTTAACAATAGAACGGGGGCACCTGGGTGGCTCAGTCAGTTAAGTGGTGAACTCTTGTTTTCAGCTCAGGTCCTGTTCTCAGTGTTGTGGGATCGAGCTCTGCATGGGGCTCCCTGCTCAGCGGGGAGTCAGCTTGGGATTCACTCTCTCCCTCTCCCTCTGCCCCCCCCCCGCTCTCTCTCTCTAAAATAAATCTTTTTTTAAAAAACAACAGAACAGTTGTCCTTATTTGTATATTCGTGGAGAGGATTTCTTGGATGGCAGGAGATTTTGCTTTTAATCCCCACCACCTGCCAGTGGTTAAGAAGCAATTGACCAACAACAGGATTATATAATCTCTCACACACACACAAAAATACTGATAAATCGTCATCCTTATGGTCCCATCTTTGAAAAATGACACTTTAACCTAACCCACACATAATTCTCTTTGATGGGCAAGATCTCAGGTAGCTGGGTTTGGTGGTATTTTTGTTTTTATTTTGGAGTTTGTATGTGATTTCTGATTGTTCTACAGTATTTAAGCATTCGTTGTGTAATCTGGACAAGCTACATTTTCTATTTCCCTCCCCTTCCTTGGAGAAACCATGTGCCCATGGATGACAATATCTAATGTCATGGCTGGGTATTAATTGTATCCCAGTGTTTTAGTGAAACTTCTAATATTTCAGCGACGTGCACACGATACACCCTTTCCTTGTCCTCTCTTGCTCGTGGGGAATCTCAGTGCCAACCCGATAGATCTCAGGGCAGGCAAAGGACCAGGGATCCAGGACGCAAACACAGCCCTCCACTCGAGGTGACACCTTTCCTTGATCCCTAACAGGAGCGAAGACAAATGGGAAATTTGGCCCTAGGTCCAGGCGGTTGATCCTCAGTGCAGCGCCTCTTAACCACCAGATGGGGTGGAGACTTTCGAGACGTCCCCTAACTTGTGGGCGCTTGGACTCACGGGAAACAAAAGTCGGGGTATTTGTCCGGCTGCCCGGGTGGGCTCTGGCAGGCGCACCGCCGCCGCTGTCCTGCGCATGTGCAGCTCGGCCTGTGTGCGTGTTCGCGCACGCGCAGTGCCGCCGCGCTGCTCTCGCTTCCTGTCCGAGCCCAGGTCGCCGCTCGCCGTGGTTCCCAGGCTTCGGCCTCCGGCGGGCGAGGTTCCCGGGGCCTGCGGGGTTACACGCCGTCTGGCCGGGCCGGCACCCAGCGGGCGCGGGGCTGTGCGGGCTCAGGTCCGCGCGGGCCGGGCGGGGGCTCGAGCGGGGACCCCCGAGCGCGAGCCCCGGAGCCCGCGGGCTGGGCCGGAGGGGCCGGGCGGGCGGCGGCGGCGGCGCAGGGCGCCGAGGCCAGGGCCCGGCCCGTCTGTGACTGCGGGACGGCGAGGCCCCGGGCGGCCAATTCGGGCCCCGAGAGGGTCGTCGGCCCGAAGTGAGTTTGTCCCGTAGGCCCAGAACCGGCTCCCCGGGAACGGCGGCCCCAGGAGGCGGAGGAGGAGCAGCCTCCGTCCCGGAGCCTTCGGGAGCCTTGGGGCAGCTCGGCGGGTCCCGACGGGGTAGGTCGGGCGCTTGTGGATCTTCCGGGCGGCGAGAGGGCGCGAGCGGCTGGACTGGGAGGGATGGGCGCTCCCTGGGACTCGGGACTCGTGGGACCCAGGTTTCCCGGGGGCGCAGGGGACCCGCGCCAACCCCCACACCCGACACGCTTTGCTCCCTCGGGTTCTCTGTCCAGCTTCCCGACGCGTCTCTAAGCGCTCAGTAGTGTCTGCTGACCCCACTGGGTTGTGCCCTGAGGCATCCCACAGTGTAGCGCCGGACCAGTGTGCGAGGTCCAGGTGCTGCTGCCTAGGTTGACAGGACATTGGGTCTGAGAAGGGAGGTGGCTTGTCCAGGGTGACGAGGTCTGTGGGTGGGCTTGCTCACAGGACTCAGCTCCGGGGCCGGTGTTCTGTCCGCCCTGTTAGAGTTTTCTTAGTAAAAGATTCTTACGTGCAGCGATAACGCGGTAAAGTGATACTATTTAAAAACAGAAGCATGCTTTGATGCACATTAATCACTTTAGAGAACTACTGTTCTCTGTTTCTGTGGATACTTCGATTTTAAGCAATTTGAAGGGTCAGTAAGAAAATATGTAAACAGTGTAAGAAGAGGTTTTTTTCCAACATTAATGAAGGCAAGCTGTTTGAAAAATGAGTCGATGTTTATGTTAACCAATGAGAGTAACCCATCTAATCGCCTCCTGATATGTGGGGTGACAACAGTTCTACTCTTTGTTTCTCCTTTCTCACAGTTTTAGCCCCCTCTGAGTGTTCACAGGATATGAGCTTTCTTTGGTGGTTATTATGCAGGATGTTTCTGACTTCTTTATTTCTTCTGCTTCCCTAGGTCTACTGTTAACAGTCTGTGTGTTTTTCCAAGAGCAGCAGAAAATGGATGAATCCCAGGTGAGTGTTTCTATCTCTGTATATGTTCCTTTGCTTGGTTTTGTAATGCATTTCAGGAGGTTTATATGGATCCAGATTTTAAAATGGAAATGTGGGAATAAAAGACATTATCATGTAAAGTACTATCATGTAAAGTACTGTCTAAAGACAGTATCATGTAAGTTATTAGGGGGTCAGATCAGCACCCAGAGTCTTTTTTCAAGTTCGTGTGTGCAGACATTAGGTTACCTCAGGGCTGTGGGGATAGAGCTACACATATGACTGATGTTCCTGACAGTCGCAGAAAAGGAGAGTACTGCCCATTACGTGATTTGAATTGACTGTTTTTTTACTTGTGGGTTTTCAAGATTTCCTAGGACTTGAGAAAATGTCTTTGTTGAAATTGATGTTATTGTGGGTAGCTTTCCTAATAACAACCATTAAGTCATTACAACATATGGCTTATACTTGTTTATCTAAGCCAAGGGCCTGCTGTATATAATTTTTCCAGGCAGCAAAATACCCTGATCCAAGGAGACATATTTTCATTGTTACTCTTTGATCCAGGGATAAAAGCTAAGTCTGAGGGAATGGCCTGCTCATCCTTCAGATGCTTCTGTTACTGTTCATTTGGGTTGTGCAGTAAGTAATACAGCAAGGTATTCTTTAGTAAATACGTCCTCACTCCCATTCCTGTTTCAATTCTCAGAATCTTGGTTTTGTCCTCACCCCGCTCCCGAATGTGTTGGCAAAAATTAACAGTGACCTAATTACGGTCAAGTCCATCGGACACCTTCCAGCCCTTACCTCACAGGACCATGCATCTGACTCTGAATACCTTTCTTTCTTAATATATAATATCTGCTGTTCAAAGTTTCACCGTTTTCTGAATGTTTTGGGGTTCTTTTCAGTCAGGGTACACATAGAGACCACACTTTGTGGGGCAGGGAGGCGATGGGGGCTGTTAAGTCTTAAATCTTTTACTAGTAGTTCCTCCGGTATGTCTTTTGTGTTACTATGTAACTTACGTTTGAAGAAATTGGTTTTATCCTCTGTTTCCCGTAGTCTGGATTGTGTTTACCACATTGCCATCATTTTAACTTTATAACACTTTTTTTTTTATTAATTCCCTAGATGCCTTATAAGATTGGTAGTTACACAAACAATGAATCATGGAACACTACATCAAAAACTAAAGATGTAATGTATGATTAACATAACAATGAAAAATTAAAAAAAATAAGATTGGTAGTTAGCTCTGCAAGTTTACCCATTTCTGTTCAGTTCTTTTGGGAAGACTTTGTTGCCCATGACACTTGTCTGCTTTCTTCCTGTCTTTGTTTTTGTGATGTTAGCATCCATTGGTTGATGTTCGTTGCCAAGATCCCTGGATTCTTTAGGGGAGACAAGGTGGTGCTGTGCTGCTTTGCCATTTCTTCCTCACTCACTGGCTAGAATACTTTCCTAAAGAAAAATATCTCTTTAATTGGTTTTGTGGTTCATACAGAAAAGGTAATTTTCACAATACTGAGTAAGGCTCCTGAGCAACTGAGATGTTTGTTTCATTTTGTTATCATGATGAGCTCACAGGTTTACACGTGTTTTAAGTATTTCAGTACATCGAAGTTGTTACTCTCTTTGATGCCTAAGTGGTTCTTTGACCAGAGAAATCCCTTCAGATTGGTTTCTGAGTCCTTTTGAAACATCCTATATATATATATATATTTTTTTTTTAAAGATTTTATTTATTTTAGAGAGAGTGCACGTGCACTTGTGCCAGAGAGAGGTCATGAGCAGGGGGAGGGGCAGAGGGAGAAGCAGACTCCCCGCTGAGCAGGGAGGCCGACACGGGGCTGTATCCCAGGACCCTGGGATCATGAGCTGAGCCAAAGGCAGACGCTTAACGACTGAGCCATCCAGGCGCCCAAGATATTTTCTTTTTTAAAAGATTTCATTTATTTGAGAGAGCGACCAAGAGAGTTCGAGTGGGGCAGGGGGAGGGAAGAGCAGAGGGGAGGGAGAAGTAAGCTTCCTGCTGAGCAGGGAACCCAATGCGGGACCCTATCTGGGATCATGACCTGAGCCAAAGGCAGACGGTTAACCCACTGAGCCACCCAGACGCCCCTGAAACATTCCCTGTATATGTGATAACATTCATTTTTATTCAGCGTTTTATTTTGGAAAAACTTCAAACTTACACAACAGTTGCAAGGATCATAGAGGACTCCCACGTTCCTTTTGCCCAGATACTCCAGTTTTTGACATCTCCCCACATTTGCTTTATTATCTGTGTATGTACATATTTCTTACCTGAATCATTTTGAGAGTGGATGTCCCTTTTCAGATTGTACCTCCTAAGATCAAGGGTGTTCTCTACTGAATTCAGGAAATGGAATATTATAATATTTTTATCTAATCTACAACTTCTGATTTTACCAGTTTTCCCAGTAATTTATAGTAATTTTTAATTTCTGGTAGACGATCCAGGCCAGGGCTGTGAATTGCATTTAGCTTTGATGCTTTTCAAGTTTGTTTATGGCAGTAGTTTTTTTTTTTAAGATTTTGTTTATTTGACAGAGAGAGAGAGACAGAGACAGAGGGAACACAAGCGGGGAGTGGGAGAGGGAGAAGCAGGCTTCGCGCTGAGTAGGGAGCCCGATGCGGGGCTCGATCCCAGGACCCTGAGATCATGACCTGGCAGGCGCTTAACCAACTAAGCCACCCAGGAGCCCCACGACAGTAGTTTCTTAACGGCATTATAATATTTGAAGAATACAGGACAGTTATTTTATAGAATTCTTTGAAGTTAGGTTTCCCTCATGTTTCTTCGTGATTAGATTTAGATTGTGAATTTTCTGCAGGAATACTCCATGAAATCACTCCTTTTAAATTTATGGCCCAAAATAGGGTCCCTCTTGCGAAGTTCCACGTGTGGTTTTTTGTTGTTGTTGTTTTTTTAAGATTTATTTATTTATTTATTAGAAAGTGCGTGGGGTGGAAAGGGGCAGAGGGAAAGAGAGAATCCCAAGCCGATTCCACCGAGTGCAGAGCCCAATGCAGGACCTGGTTGGCCCCGATCCCAGGACCCTGCTGAGATCATGACCTGAGCTGAAACCAAGAGTCAGACCCCCAACCAACTGAGCCACCCAGGTGCCCCCTGGGTGCAATAGTTATTTTCTCAGGAATAAGAAAATAACATAGTTATCATTTCTAGTACTCTTCATTTCTTGATATACATACAGATTTCTATCTGCTTTCACTTTCCTTCTGCCTGAAGGACTTCCTTCAACACTTTTAGTTGTTTGTTTTTTTCTTTTTCAAATTTTTATTTAAATTTTAGTGAACATGTGCTTGAAAAGATTGCCTATTCTGCTGTTGGTGGGAAAAGTTCGATAAAGGTCGATCCCATTAAATTGGTAGTGTTGTTCAAGTGAGCTGATTCCTTGCTAATTTCCTGCCTCCTTGTCCTCTTTTGTCCTGAGAGAAGGAAGTTGAAATCTCCCGCAACTGTGGTTTGTCTATCGCAGTTCTATCGGGTTTTGCTTCATGTTTTTTATTAGGTACATAAACATTTAAATTGTTATGTCCTCTGGATTAAGTAACCATTTTGCCATTGTGAGGGGGGGCTTCTTTACCCCTGGTAATCTTCGCTGCTGTGACGTGGAGTTTTTTCTGATATTCATGCAGCCACTCCAGCTTTCTTTTGAGTAGTGTTGGCATCTGATTCCATCCTTTTACTTTTAACCTGTTTCCGTCTTTATACTTCAAGTGCATATAGTTGGATCTTGCTTTTTTTTTTAAATCCAATCTGACCGTTTCTGCTTATTAATTGGGTTGCTTGGACCATTTACATGTAATACGATTATTGATATAACCGATTAGGTCGTAGTCTGGTTTTGTTTTCTCTTTGTTCATCAGCTTAGTTTCTTTTTTCTTCTTTTGTCTTCCTTCCTTTTGATTGATTGTGTGTATTTTATGATTCCATTTTACATGTTTTGTGGGCTTGTTAGCTCTAACACTGTTGTTATTTGTGATTGCTTCGGGGTTTATAGTATGCAGCTTTAATTTATCACAGCTTATCTTCAGGTAATGTACCGTTGATTGCTGAGAATGTAGGGAGCTTGTCACTTCCATTTCTCCCCTCTGGGTCATTATGCTGTTGTGTCATTTTACTTTTACAGGTAGAATCAGTCCCACAAGACATAATGATTTTTAAGTAGCTATTTTTTCAGGAATAAGAAAATAACATAGTTACCATTTCTAGTACTTTTCATTTCTTAATGTAGATACAGATTTTTATCTGCTGTCATTTTCCTTCTGCCTGAAGGACTTCCTTCAACACTTCTAGTTGTTTGTTTTTTTCTTTTTCAAATTTTTATTTAAATTTTAGTGAACATACAATGCGGTATTGGTTTCAGGACTAGAATTCAGTGATTCATCACTTACGTAAGACACCTGGTGCTCATCACAACAAGTGCCCTCCCTTAATGCCCATCCTCCATCTAGCCCATCCCCCATCCACCTTCCTCCATCACCCCTCAGTGTGTTCTCTGTCGTTAAGGAGTCTCTTATGGTTTGATTCCCCCCTCTCTTTTTTTCCTTCCCATATGTTCATTTGTTTTGTTTCTTAAATTCCATGTATGAGTGAAATCATATGGTATTTGTCTTTCTCTGACTGACTTATTTCACTTAGCATAATCCCCTGTAGTTCCATCCATATCATTGCAAATGGTAAGATTTCATTCTTTTGATGGCTGAGTAATATTCCAGAGTGTGTGTGTGTGTGTGTGTTTATGTGTATGTATGTGTATGAACCACATCTTCTTTATCCATCAGTCGGTGGACATTTGGGCTCTCTCCATAGTTTGGCTGTGGTGGATAATGCTGCTATAGACATCAGGGTGCCATAAACATCAAAGATTCTTCTTTGAATCTGTATTTTTGTATCCTTTGGGTAAATACCTAATAGTGTCATTGCTGTATTGTAGGGTATTTCTATTTTTAACTTTCTGAGGAACCTCCATACTGTTTTCCAGAGTGGCTGCACCAGTTTGCATTCCCACCAACAGTGTAGGAGGGTTCCCCTTTCTCCACATCCTCGCCAACACCTGTTGTTTCTTGTGTTGTTGATTTTAGCCATTCTGACCGGTGTGAGGTGGTATCTCATTGTGGTTTTGATTTGTGTTTCCCTTGTGATGAGTGATGTTGAGCATCTTTTCATGTCTGTTGGCCATTTGTAGGTCTTTGGGAAAGTGTCTATTCATGTCTTCTGCACATTTTTTTAACTGGATTATTTGTTTTTTGGGTGTTGAGTTTGATAAATTGTTTATAGATTTTGGAATACTTCTAGCTGCTGATGAATCTTTCAGCTCTTGTATGTCAGAAAACAGCTTTATTTTGCCTTGGCTTTTATTTCAGGGGAGCTTTGCTGGGTTTTCTCCTCCTGTAGTTCAGACATGTTCCCCTACTGTCCTCTCGCTTCCATTTGTTTCCAGGAGAAATGCGATGTCATCCTTACCTTCGTTCCTCTGTATGTACTATGGTTTTTGTTTTTTGGGTTTTTTTCTAGCTGCTTTTAAACTTTTTATCCCTGGTTTTGAGCAGTTTGATTATGCTATGTCTTGGTATTGTTTTCTTCATGTCTCTGTGCTTGCGGATCATTGAACTTCCTGGATCTGTGTGTTTATGATTTTCATCAACTTTGAGAAATTCTTGACCACATTTCTTCAGATATTCCCCCCGCCTCCCTCCATCCATCCTTCGGCGATTCCTGTGTGTTACACTGCTTGAAGTTGTCCCACAACTCACTGACACTCCTCGTTCTCTTTAAATTCCCTATTCTCTGTGCGTTTCATTTTATATAAGCTTCTATTGCTATGCTTCGTGTTCACTGATCTTCTTTTCGGTGCTGCATTAATCTAGTCTGGTGTAACTTTCATCTCAGACACTGTAGTCTTTATGTGTAGAAGGTCAATTTGAGTCTTTTTTTATGTCTTCCCTGTTCCTACTCAAATGTTTTGAACATATGGAATACGGCAATAAACTATTTTAACGTTCAGTGCCACTTGTAACATCTGGGTCCATTCTAGGCCTGTTTCAGTAGATCCATGATTTTCTCTATGGCTTGTCCTTTCCTGCATGTTTCCCCAGTTTGTAAACCCTCCTTACCTCCTCTCGGTTCTCCCTCCCTGCTCCAGGGCTAGAAGCTCTCAGGGCAGTAACCACAGGCCTCCCCATGTTGATTTCCTGTCTCTAATTCCTGTCCTTCATTGCTTCAAGATCCGTGTCTTGAAAACCACTGCTTTGTATAGTCTGTTACTCGGTGTCCCCAGAAACCTTTCCCCACATCCGGGTTATAGGGAAATTCACCCATTTTTTTTTTTCTGTGTGGTTTAGTATTTTATATTTAGATCACTGATCCAGTTGGACTTTTTTCTTTTATAGTGTAAGGTATGGATGCAGTTTCATCTATGCCGAAATGACTATAGTTGCTCTAACACTTTATTATAAGTCAGTGGGTTGTTATATTGTCTTATATCACAGGTTCTCATATGTCATGTAATCACACAAGTCTATTTCTAGACTTATTGCTCTATTCCACTGACCCATCTCCATCTGTATGCCGACACTAAACCCTTTTAATCATAATGGTTGTGTTTTAAATCTGGTAGAGGTTAGGTCCCCTAAAGAGCTTCTTTTTTTGGAGATTTTCCTAGTTCTTGCTCTCCCCCCATATGAACTTTAGTGCCAGCTCACCTAGTTCCAGGAAAAAAGCTTTTTGGTAATTTTGTTGGGATCACATATCTGTAAAGTAATTGAGGGTAGAGTGATTTATATCTCTGTGTTACTGAGTTGACCCATCCGGGGAAAAGGAGCATCATTTCATTTGTTCAAGTGTGCTTCTGCCCCTCTCAGGAGTGTTTTTAAAGGTATCCTAGTATAGATGTTGTACATTTCTTATTAACAATTTTATCTTTGCTTTTATTCCATAAACTGTGTGTATACTTGTATCTTTGTTAATGTAACAAGGGCTGTTAGGGTTTTTCTGATCTTTCTTTCTTTCTTTCTTTTCTTTCTTCTTTTCCTCCCCTCCCCACATGGGGCTCAAACTCACAACCCCAAGATCAAGAGTCGCACACTCTTCTAGCTGAGCCAGCCAGGCTCCCTGGGGGCTACTGCTTTATATGTGCTGATTTTATATAACAGTATTCCTTTATTGAGTTGGTTTTGTTGTTGATTCTCTGAGTTTTCTGGGTATAGTATATCACTTGGAAATAGAAATAGTTTTTTTTTAAGATTTTATTTATTTATTTGTCAGAGAGATAGCACAAGCAGGGGGAGTAGCAGGGAGAGGGAGAAGCAGGCTTCCCGCGGAGCAGGGAGCCCGATGTGGGACTCGATCCCAGGACCCTGGGATCACGACCTGAGCCAAAGGCAGACGCTTAACTGACTGAGCCACCCAGGCACCCCGGAAATAGAAATAGTTTTATTCTTCCTCTGTTGATTAGTATGCCTTCTGTTTCCTCCAGCTGGAGATAATGAGCATTTTGCCTTGTTCCTTATCTTACTGGGAACGCATCTAGTGTTTGTCCATTAAGTAAAACCCTGACTTTAGAACTGAGAGGACTGTATAAAACCTGTGCATGTGAGTCTCTGTCTGTATAAACTTAAAAAGCACGTGTGCTTGTGTGTGTATCACACGTACTACGCGTATTAGGGTGTGAGAGTGTGTGTGTATACACATATCCGTGCTAGTGAAGTATCCATTCCTGTTTTCTTGAGGGTTTTTTTTTTTTTTAAAGATTTTATTTATTTATTTGACAGAGATACAGCGAGAGAGGGAACACAAGCAGGGGGAGTGGGAGAGGGAGAAGTAGGCTCCCGTGGAGCAGGGAGCCCGATGTGGGGCTCGATCCCAGGATCTTGGGATCATGGCCTGAGCCAAAGGCAGATGCTTAACGACTGAGCCGCCCAGGCGCTTCTCTTGAGGGTTTTTTTTAATCACGTATGTATTTTGAATATAGTCAGAGGCTTTTTCAGCGTCTTTGTGGAGATAAAATTCTTTTCTTAGCCATACTAGAATAGCATGTTAATGGATTTGTAAAGATTAAATGAGCCTGTATTCTTGGAATAAGTGCCACTTAGATATTATATATTTTCATTCTGGCGTTGAATTCTGTTTGCTAATATCTCATTTTGCATTTGTGTTGATACAAGCGATATCGGTGTGTGATTTTGTCTGTCTTACTGATTGCTTGGTCAGTCTTCTGACCCCGCCACTCCTTGCCTGTGGACCAACTGAACCCAGAAGGTTCTCCACTCTCCATGGCAGTTTATCAGCTCACTTGTCCTGCAATGTCCTGCAATGTCCTGCTTGGGATTCTCCGTCAGCTCAGCTCCTGCAGTCTTGGGGAATGTTGGCTGTGGCACCTACATGGGGGTAGAAAACCCTGTGTTGATACATCTTTTGTCAACCGCAGGATGATGGGACACATTTGCCAAGCACTTTTCTTCTGAAACAGGAGTTGAGTATTTGGCAGTCCCTAGCACTGCTGCTTGCAACAGCATTGGAGACCCCCTTGCTGCTCTCTCAGGGGGGCTTCTGTATCCCCGTGTTCCTCTGTGGTGGCCCTCTCACTCGCTTTCAGTGGAGGGTATCTTGAACGTTTTGAGAAAAGTGTTTCCTTTGATAATAAATTGTCCTGCTTTCCTGAAAGAATCAGTTCTGGGTTCGAAATACTTTTTCTTTCACAAGCCGTGGGCAGTTGTGCAAGGGTTTTTCTCAGGTTGAAGTGGAATGGCAGTTTCCAGGGTAACTGGTGTGTTTTTCCCCCACCTTTTAGGAGTTTTTTTTTTTTTTCCTTAATTTATCGGTTTGGGGCATTTTATCAGGAAATCTCTAGATCTGTATTTCCCCCCCCAAAATTCTTGTTTGCAAATTGGATGGCCCCTTGTGACATGAAGGCTTACGTGATCCTTCAGCTCACGTATCATTTTCCATTCTGCCTTTGATTCTTTGTGTTTGTCCTTCTTGTTTTCTCTTTCTGAAAATGTTGAGTCTGTCGGACCTGGCTTTTGTATCTCAAACTTTATTTCAGCATTTCAATTTCTTGTTATCTGAGACATTTCCTACATTGTATATTTGGTGTCCCATTTGTTATTTAAGCCTCCTACCTGGGGGTTTTAAAAAAATTCAAGAAGTTGGTCTTTAATTTCTAAGTAGTCTCTGCTGGCTGTTTTTTTGGGAGAATGTTCTCATTTTATGGAAACAATGTCCTTAATTCATTGAAAAATACAAATCAGTAGAAAAAATGTAAGTGTCCTTTACGAAATTGATTTTATTATTGTTGAGCTGCTCATCTTGATGTTTATCTTTTATTTACACTGTTTTTCTCAATTAGCTGATGAGTCTTGATTTTGTTATTTCAGTTTTTGGGAGAAAAATTACTAATAGCTAATGTGGATATACTCAACTCATGACCCCATTTCACTCTTTTCTTTATGGAGGGGATGACTGCAGAGCCCTAGAAGTTAGTGGATTAGGGAAATGTGTTTAGGTTGACATCACTTCAGTTTTTCTTCCGTTTTTTTATTGTGATAAAGTACATATAACATGAAATTTACTGTTTTAACCATTTGAAAACATACAAGTCACTGGCGTTAAGCACATTCACGTTGTGCAACCACCACCGTCCATCTTGAGAACACTTCTCATCTTGTAAAACTGAAGCTCTGTTGCTCTTAAATAGTAACGCCCCACGTCCCCCCACCCCGGCAACCATTGTACTTTCTGTTGCTTTGATTGTGACTATTCTAAGTACCTCATCTAAGTGGAATCGTCCAGCATTTGTCTTCTTGTTGGTGTGTTTCACTGAGCATCATGTCTTCAAAGTTCATCCATGATGGAGCAGGTGCCAGAATGTCCTTCTTTTGAAGGCTGAATTTTACTCCATTGTATGTATAGACCACATTTTGCTTGTCTTTTCATGTGTCGATGGACACTTGAGTTACTTTTGCATTTTCGCTATTATGAATAATGCTGCAATGAGCAAGGGTGTATAAATACCTCTCTGAGACCCTGCTTTCAGTTCTTTTAAGTATATACCCAAAAGTGGAATTGCTGGATCACATGGTAAATTAATAACAAATTTATTTTTAAGTTTTAAGGTGCTCTCATGCCTGCAGTGGCTTCCCCAGTTTGCATTCCAGCGACAGCACACGAGGGTCCTGATTTCTCCGACACATGTTATTTGCTAGCTTTTTGGTAGTAGCCATGCTAAGGGACAGGAGGTGGTAACTCATTGTGGCTTTGATTTGCATTTCTGTAGTGATTAGTGATGTTGAGCATCTTCCCATGTGCTCCTTGGACACTTGTGTGTCTTCTTTGAGAAATGTCCATTCCATCCCTTTGGCCATTTTGAATCATGTTGGTTTCTGTTGTTGGGTTTTAGGAGTTTGCTCTGTATTCTGGGTATGAGTTCTTTACCAGAGACATGATTGGCAGATATTCTTCCCATTCTGTAGGCTGCCTTTTTTTCTGTGGATAGTGTCTTCTTACAACATGGAATCTGTAGGCACCACTCCCATTTTGAACTGGCTGTGAGTTGGCAGACATAATTGTTGCTTTTCCCTCAGTGTGGTTCTCTGAGAGCTGCCTTCAGAAAGATCACTCATGTCCAGCACGAATAGAGTGGACGTGTGTCCTGGTTTGCCCGAGACCGTCTTGGAGCGCACCCGTATTCCCTACGATTTAACATTTATCCTAGACAGAAGCTGTCTGTGTCACAATGAATGTGTGACACCTTGTGGAGGCCTGAGGTGTGGTACTCTGCCACATGTGTGGCCACAGTGCCCACAACTGGAGAGGTCTTACCGTCTGCCGTTCATCCCACTGCTCTGTGGACTGAAAACTGGGAACTGCTTGGGCTGCTCAGGTGCTCCTGTGGCTCATTGCTCCTCACCTCCACTGCTTACTGGGGCCCTGTGCCCTCTCGATGGGCCTGGGGATTCTCCAGGGCTCCGGCACAGTCCACAGTCCACTCTTGCTGGGGCCCTGCGTGCGCCCTGTGTGGAGCAGTGCAGTCTGCGGCTTTGGTTCTCCTCTTCTCGACTCTGTGTGTCAGGAGTCTCCTCAGAGAAATTCCTGCTCAGGGAACAGCCTCTGTGTTCCAGGGCGCTGTTCTTTTATTTCTTTGAATTGGACTTTTAGGGGGTTTTGTTTTGTTTTTGAGGCAGGAAAGTAACTGTGTACGTTCAGTTTACCCTCCTGAATTAGAATCTGCTCCTACTGTCAGAGAGCTATGCAAGGGTCTACCTGCCCTCTTCTTCCCACTCCCCTCTTCAGGGTCAGTGCTGTCTTTGTTTCTGCCCGTTGGTACTTCATGCCTCTGCCTTTTCTTCCCGCCTTACTCCTCTGGCATACCGGCTGCATCTGTGAAACCTAACCTGGCAGCATAAAATTCGGTCTGTTAAACTGCTCGCCATGTGGCACTCTCAGCTCTCGGGCGTTCGTTGGTGCAAGTTATTGCTGCAGGAGTGAGGGGTTTGACATGTGGTATTTGGCCCAAAACTTGGAGGAAGTTGAACCCTTAGTCACGCAGGTCACTACAGATGAAAGAGCTGAACAGGAAGGCAGAGACCAGGGACCGAGTGCTGCGTGTGCCCCCGTGACGAGGTGGGGGGTGGGAGACTGAGGGATAAAATGCGTCTTTTTTTCCGTGGTGTTTTCCTCCCAGGCTGGAAGCTTTCTGAGAGCAGGAGTGGTGTCTTACTCATCTTATATCCCCCAGAATTCAGTTCAGTTGCAAAATGGGAGCTCAGTTGGTTTTCTGGTTTGGGGGCTTGGTTTTATAGGGGGCATGTGAAAGAACCCGAAGGCAGTGTGTTTTCACTCTGATTTCGTTCCATAATCTGTAACACACAGTCAGGTTTTCAGTGTTCACAGTTAACTTTATCAATGACCTTGGTAAGCTCCCATGCCCGCATGCCTCCTCCATGTGACCAGTTCTGATCTGGTGCTGTTCCAGGGGCCAGTGTCATTCAAGGATGTGGCCGTGGACTTCACCCAGGAGGAGTGGCAGCAGCTGGAGCCCGATGAGAAGACCACGTACCGGGATGTGATGCTAGAGAACTACAGCCATCTCGTCTCTGTGGGTGAGGAGAGCTTGCTGTGTGGGTCGATACCCCCGGGGGCAGGGGTTGGAGTGGAGGGACTGCCAATTTAATGATTTTTCCTTAAGTTTGAAGAAATAAGTGATAGGACCATTTAACTCCCTTTGGGTACCAGGTTGGATATTCGTATGTTGGCATCTCCATCGAAACCTTCTGATTTTGCGAAGGTGCAAAACTGGCCACGTTTTATCCTGCAGCCTCTGAGGCAGCATCTTGGACTCAGAGATCTGAGAGCCGAGCAGCCGATCCAAGTCTGCCTCCGTTTCTCACTCACAGGGTACGACAGTACCAAACCGAAAGTGATCCTCAAGTTGGAGCAGGGAGAGGAGCCATGGATAGCCGAAGGTGATCTGCCGTGTCAGAGTCATCCCGGTAAGTTAGGAGCACCGTAGGGTTTTGGACATGGTCGCCCCCACTCTGTGAGGGACCGAGGGCGGCCCTGAGCCTCCAGCGCCCCGGCCACACCTCCCAGGCTGCAGGCAGCTTGCTCCCTCCAGCACGACATGCAGGCTGCTTTTCTGATTTTACATTTGATTTACACTTGTGGGCATTTTCCATGCTAGCCAGTGCTGAGAATCCAGTCACTTCCTCCTCGGGCGTCCTCAGTAACTCATCCACCCCCAGTAGCACAGAATTCCTTTCTTTGCAGGCATTCAGAAGTCTCAGAGAAAAATGAACTTGAGACTTTCCCGTTCATTCTTTTTGTCTTCCATTTTCCTTCTTTCCTTGCCATGAAGTGCCTTGGGCTGGTTTCCTGCGTGTTTCACTCCCTCTTTTGTGCATTCAGACACCAAAATCTGCCCCCTCCCTGAGCTGGTGAGGCCAGCCGCTGCCTCACGTGGGTGCACCTGCACTTTGTTTGGCACCGATGAGCACAGGCCCTAAGTCAGTCCTCACGTGATGTTGTTGAAAACTGACCCCTGTGCTTCAGAGCCCAAATATACCTCAAAGACAGCTTGGGATAAAGAGCAATAAGAGCTTCATTGCTTTGCCAGGCAAAGGAGGCTACAGAGGTCTGTGGCCTTCACAAACTGCAAGGAAGGGGGGTTTATAGGGAGAGGATCTAGGTGGTTTGCCAGGAATTGTGTATATGCTGCCAGCCTTGTTAGTTATTTTCAGGGTGGTGCCAGGTTCCTGAGACCACAGGCTAAGAAGGGTGGTGAGGAAGGTTTGCAGAAGAGAGGAAAAAGGTTACTGTAAAATCAAGCTTCGGGGCATCTGGGTGGCTCAGTCGTTAAGCGTCTAACTTCAGCTCAGGTCGTGGTCCCAGGGTCCTGGGATTGAGCCCCACATCGGGCTCCCTGCTCGGCGGGAAGCCTGCTTCTCCCTCTCCCACTCCCCCTGCTTGTGTTCCCTCTCTCGCTGTCTCTCTGTCAAATAAATAAAATCTTTTTAAAAAATTTAAAATAAAATTGAGCTTTGCGGGGTGCCTGGGTGGCTCAGTCGGTTGAGTGGCTGCCTTGGGCTCATATCATGATTCCAGGGTCCTGGGATTGAGCCCCTGCATCGGGCTCCCTGCTCGGCAGGGAGCCTGCCTCTCCTCTGCTGCTCCCCCTACTTGTGCTCTCTGTCTCTGTCAAATAAAATTTTAAAAAAATAATAAAAATAAATAAAATTGAGCTTCGCTGAAGCATTTGTGCAGCCGTCTTGATTTTTCTTTGACTTTGTGCTTTAAGCGGTATCAGTGTGCTGGTGCAGCACGAGTTGGGCCTTCCTCTTTTCCCCAGCGCTCCTTGTCTGTCTGCCCACGCCTGCAGCCACCGTAGATGTGCAGGAAGCGTTTACTCATAAGTTGGCCCCCCAAGACCTGTTTGCCATTCTTTTTTTTTTTTAAAGTTCTTAGTTTGGGCGTCTGGGTGGCTCAGTCAGTTAAGTATCTGCCTTTGGCTCGGGTCATGATCCCAGGGTTCCCTGCTCAGTGGGGAGTCTGCTTCTCCCTCCGTCCCTTCCCCCCACTTATGCGCTCATGCTCTTAAAAAATAAATAAAATCTTTCTTTTTTTCTTAAGTTCTTAGTTTATTAATCCTCATGAAAAATCTGCACAATCACCACAGATAAAGTCACTGTAGAATCTTTACTCCCGTTGTCCAGTCTCCGGCTTGCTGTTGGCCAGCACCAGCCATGGCTCTTGTCGTCCCCCTGACTTTCTTCATTCTGCTCTCGGCGTTCCTTTCACCCTTTCCTGGAGGTCTTTTTCTTTTCGTACAGGCCATGTCTTGCAGGTCTGTGTTTGGGTTTATTTTTCTTTGCATTACCCAAGGAATCCTAAATCATGCCAAAGCCAGTTGTCTTGCCACCACCAAAATGGGTTCTGAATCCAAATACGAAGATGACATCTGGTGTGGTCTAGTACATTGTGGCCAGTTGTTCCTGAATTACTGTGGCCTTCCTGGGGTGAGGAACATCAGTGAGCATTTGTTTCTGCTGAAGTAGTTGCTTGCTTGTGAACTTCCTGGTCTGGATAGTTACGATGTCCTTCATGATGGCGGCTGAGCTTCAAGCAGCCAGGGAGGAAAATGAGCCTTTTTTTCCATTCTTTAATTTTCTTCGTGTCCTTTAAAAAGGTTCATCTTGTCTCAATTGTCAGGCCTTTTTCTTTGTATTTATGCTGCTTGTCCTAATTGATATTTAATGCCTGTAACCTGTGGACTATTTTACCTGACGGATGCCCGTGCCGGAGAGGTACCCCAATCCCTTCTTCCTCAGAGTGGCTGACAGTCAGCTGCAAACTTCTCCAAACCATCCTGTGCATCCTCCCCACTTCCTTTATTTATTACATCGTACTGGTCTTCTCTCCTTTGGTCCCTGTTTCTTTTGTGAAATGCTTTAAATTTTTCCTGTATTTTCCTAGTTTCTTCTGACCTCAGCATAAAGGATACTTTCTCATACCTGGTTTACAGTGAATCCTATTTAGAAATTGCAGGGTCTGTTCATCTGAGACATCCAGTTGATTTAACACTAGGCTGACAAGATGAGCCCATAACTATTTCTTCTGAAATACATTTTACATTCTCCTCTCCTCGGGTCCTTCTCACTATGGTGTGATGTTGCCCATCAAAATTCATGGCCTGTTTCCCCAGACTCTTGTTAAATTCCATTTGGTCTAGATCTCCAGACTATCCTAGCCCTTCTTCGTCTGTGCTTGTTTTACCCAAATTATACGTTTTCTTTCCTTCCTTTTTAAATTGTAGTTATAAAGAGATTACAATATATACCTGAAACTAATATAACACGGCACATTAATAACTACATTTGAATTTTAAAAATAAGTAAAAATTTTTTTAAAAACCTACCCCAGAAGAAATGCCAAGGCTCAAAAAACCACAAACGCATAACAGAATTTACCATTTTAACATTTTTGAGCATACGGTTCATTGGTACTAACTATATTCACATTGTTGTGCAACAGAACCTCTAGAACTTTATCCTTAAAAGTTCACCTCTTATTTGAGCTTTCCATAATTACTTGTTCACCACACTTGCTTCTCCCTTCTCTTCATACCCATTCTGCAGTTACCATGAAAGTTAGATATGATTATATATTTGGTACTTGACCCTCTTTCTTTACCTGAATTATAGTCCTCCAAATAGGAAGGATCTTTTCATCCTGCTTTGGTATGTAACATACAGAAGGCATTCTGTAGATTTTTCATGGACTGAGGACCTAGGGAAGAAAGACCTTTATTATCTATATCCGTTGAGACATAATTTATCCTCAACTATGATTCGATAAAACAGGGTTAGGATGGAACCTGAAAGCACCCCGTTTGATCAGATTAGGAACTATTTTAATTTCCAATCACAGAGAGATTCCAGGAAAACTAGGAAACGTTGCCATACTATCTGCAGGCACACGGTTTAGTTAGGAAAGGAAAACACAGTTGCGTGGACTAGTTCAGGTTGAGCTTTCACACACAGTACTGACCTTCAAGTACATGTTATTTATAACTTTGTATTAAAGCTGTCTTAAAAATTGAAGAGCTTTAAATAGCTGGGAGGAAACATTTAAAGCCTCCCCTGAAGTATGGATAGGTGTGGAGTGTAGCCACCGCTGGAAGCCACCTTGGTGAACGAGAGTGTGAGCACAGGCTGGTGGTTGGGAGTAAGTGGGCATGGCCTGGCTTCCTGGAGCAGAAGGTGTTTTTGGAAGATTAGTGAAATGCTAGTTTGAATACATTTGTGAATCCAAGTAATGAAAAATCTTACTGGTGAATGATAACTTCTCTGTTTTTGTTTTTTTGTTTTGTTTTTTGTTTTTTTCTGTTGGTATTCAGGGCTTGGAGGCCCAGGGATGGTGTAGATTTCTGAGCACAGAACTGTTGGTGTTGCAATGATTGTGGATGAGGGCAGCTAACAAGAGCTCAGAGGCTCCAAAAATCTGTAAGAGGCATTAGAAATAAAAAGTTAATACTATAGGGGCAGCTTTAGAAATCTGACATTTAATGTTTTATACTAAAACTAAATGAAACCCGTACTATAGGACCTCTTGCTTGTTTTCAGGACTTGGTTGGTGTTATGTCAGGGACATGACTGGTTTTATGAAATTTAAATGTCAGCAAATTGAAAGAAAATCGATGGACATGTGTTTCGTATCATATACTGTTCTGAGCGATTTACATGCACTAAGTTGGTCCTTTCCCGGTGATTTGGGCACATTTCAGCCATGTGAAGCTGCATCACAGTTAAATAACTTGCTCAAGACTCGGCCAGTAGTGTGGTAGAGGTGGCTTTGAATCGAGGTAGCCTCATCTTTACACTTTTAGCCGCCATGCTCTGTTGTGCAAAGTGCAGTTAGGGTTAAGTAAGACTGTTGGGACACTTCAGAGAGCCGATGTTCGTGGCTCAGTCTCTTGCCATCTGGTCCCATCTTACATTTCTTTTGGATATTTATGTGCCTGGAACTCTCCTCCCTCCTGGTGAATGTGAACCAGGGCTGAGGAGTTGGAGCCCTGGTGGTAGGACTGTCTCTAAAGATAAGGAGATTGGAATTTTTAGAATGCTTATTTGGATTTATGTGCAGAATAGAAAGGCAAAGGTTTTGGAAGGGTCTGAGCTAGTGAGGATGTCATTGTGGTAATCTGTGTATCTTACAGTTTAATATAAATTGTGAACTCTTACTCTCAGCATAATCCGTACTTGAATGTTTTCCTTGAATATTCATGTAGCAGTTGCTCTTGTTCTCCCACTGGACCGATGTGCTCAAGAGTCCTCCTGTTTCTGCCTTAATCTAGTGCTCTTTCAGTGATGGTGCCCTCTGCTCATCATTTCTTGGGTTTATTTCCCCTTTTCTACCAAAGTTTTGAACATATTTGGGAAGTAACAAAGGTACTTATATTTGGTGTGAATTTATTCTCCCTTCTTTCTCTAGTGCTGAGTCCTGTCCCACTCTTATGCCTTCCCTGTACCTACCCCACCCCACTCCCGTATGTGTGTGTGTGTGTGTCTGTCTGTCTGTCTTACATGACAAATCAAGGGGAAAGGAAGACTATACCCTTGTGATTATTTTTATTTGTGGAGATTGGCTATAAAGCCAGAGTTAGTTCCTCAGTAGGGCACCTGAGTACCACTCCCATTTGATACCTGGTGTGTTCAGATTCACAAGATTTGTTTAATTTTATTCCTTTTTAGAAATAGTCTGGAAAGTTGGTGACCGGCTAGAGAGAATCCCAGGAAAAGAAGATGAACATTCAAGGCAAGCTATTTCTATCAACAGCAAAACCCCGATTGAAGAGAGAGAGAATGCATTTGATAAAACATGTAATGTGGAAACAAGCCTTGTTCCTTCAAACATAACATCTCATACTTGTGTCTCATGTGGAAAGAATTTAGAGTCTACTTCAGAATTAATTATTAGTGATGGAAGCTATGCAAGAAAGAAACCTGATGAGTGTAGTGAATGTGGGAAGATGTACCACAGAGGGAAACCCTATGAATGTAATCAAAATGGGGAAGGCTATTCTCAGAATGAAGAGAGCATTCTTCAGAAAATTAATATTTTGGAGAAACCCTTTGAATATAATGAATGCATGGAAGCCTTAGACAATGAAGCTGTTTTCCTTGCTCATAAGAGAGCTTATATGGGGGAAAAGCCCTACGAGTGGAATGACTCTGGGTCAGACTTCATCCAGATGTCAAATTTTAATGTATACCAGAGGTCACAGATGGAATTGAAGCCCTTTGAATGCAGTGAATGTGGAAAATCCTTCTGTAAAAAGTCAAAGTTAATCATACATCAGAGGGCCCACACAGGAGAGAAACCTTATGAATGTAACGTATGTGGGAAATCCTTCAGCCAAAAGGGGACCCTCACTGTCCATCGGAGATCACACTTAGAGGAGAAGCCCTATAAATGTACCGAGTGTGGGAAAACTTTCTGTCAGAAGTTACATCTCACCCAGCACCTGAGAACTCATTCAGGTGAGAAGCCCTATGAATGTAATGAGTGTGGGAAAACCTTCTGCCAAAAGACCCATCTCACCCTACACCAGAGGAATCATTCAGGAGAGAGACCCTATCCCTGTAACGAATGTGGGAAATCCTTCTCCCGCAAGTCTGCCCTCAGTGACCACCAGAGAACGCATACAGGAGAGAAACTTTACAAATGTAATGAATGTGGGAAGTCCTACTACCGAAAATCTACCCTTATTACACATCAGAGGACCCACACGGGAGAGAAACCCTATCAGTGCAGCGAGTGTGGGAAGTTCTTCTCTCGGGTGTCGTACCTCACTATACATTATAGAAGTCACTTAGAAGAGAAACCCTATGAATGTAATGAGTGTGGGAAAACCTTCAATTTAAATTCAGCCTTCATTAGACATCGGAAAGTACACACAGATGAGAAGCCCCACGAATGTAGTGAATGCGGAAAGCTCTCTCAGTTCTCATATCTCACTGACCATCCTACAGCTCCTTTAGGAGACAAACCCTATGAATGTAATGAATGTGGGAAAATCTTCCTTGACAGTTCAGCCTTCAATGGGCACCAATCACTTCCAAAAGGGGAGAAATCCTATGAATGTAACATCTGTGGAAAATTGTTCTCTGAGTTGTCATACTACACTCTACATTACAGAAGTCACTCGGAAGAGAAACCCTATGGATGCAGTGAATGTGGGAAAACCTTCTCCCATAATTCATCCCTCTTTAGACATCAAAGAGTGCATACAGGAGAGAAGCCCTATGAGTGTTATGAGTGTGGGAAGTTCTTCTCTCAGAAGTCCTATCTCACCATCCACCACCGGATCCATTCGGGAGAGAAGCCCTATGAATGTAGTAAATGTGGGAAAGTCTTCTCTCGGATGTCAAACCTCACTGTACACTATAGAAGCCATTCAGGAGAGAAGCCCTACGAATGTAATGAATGTGGAAAAGTCTTTTCTCAGAAGTCATACCTCACAGTACACTATAGGACTCATTCGGGAGAGAAACCCTACGAATGTAATGAGTGTGGGAAAAAATTCCACCACAGGTCAGCCTTCAATAGCCATCAGAGAATTCACAGGAGAGGGAATGTGAATGTACTGGATGTGGAGACGCTCCTGTGAAGTCAAAACGCTCTGAGTATGACGAAATCTAATAGGGAGACAGATGTCACTGAGAGCTCGTGTTTCTGAATGGGGAAAACCATTTAGGCATTAGATTCATCTCCACCTGATTTCTCACAGAGAAGGATCCCTAGGAATGCAAGAAGCAGCAAAGCCTTCAGCGAGATCCTACAACCCATTGGGCACGAGATGATTTATACAGGAGTGAAACTTGATGAATATTTAATATTTATTTTGGAATTCAAATTGTATTTACATATCAGGGAATCATACCAAGGCGAGATCTGTCAGAGTGATGAATGTGGGAAAACATTGTCTTGGAAATTGTTATACTAAAAGCCATATTTCTGATGTAAATTCCAATGTTTATAGGAAAGCTATCAGAAGCTATCAGCTCTGAATAAACCATTGTATAAAATGAAGTTTTGGAATCATCAGGAGTTTATAATGAGGACAAAAACATTAAACACATATATGGCAGTTTCTATCATGTTTTTAAAATGCGGTCTAATAGTAATTCTATGCAAATTTGGATTTGAATTATTTGGGAAAAGGAAGTATTCTGAGTATTAAGGTGGCAAAATGTACTAACACAGGATATGTGTTGTTGGTGAGACGTTTGCTATGCACCAGATGGTTAAATGCATACTTTTTTGTTTGTTGGGAGGCATTGACAAATGGGTTTTTGGCGAATGCCCCATCAATAAAGGCTAAGCTGGTGGTTTTTGTAGCGTTTTCAACTACATTTGAACAAAAAAAGATTTTAAAGACATTATTTTCATAAACTATGCATAGATGATTTGGAGTTAAGTCTGTGTCAGTAAAAGGGCATCCACACAGTTTATCTGTAAACAGCACACAGCTCTCATGCCACTCTGCTTGTCTAATCCATAGGTTTGAGTGCGTGGTGTGCCAATATTATGTAATTCAGAAACTTCATCTCCTTTTATTTGACGTGAATACTATGTCACATTATTTTGTGCACTGCTCCTCATTCCCAGTATTGTGGAACAAATACAAGTTTCTGGCAGTTTTAGTTGATTAACTCAGTGTCCTTTCTTCCCTTATTCCTTGCTGGAAGAGTTTGTTCACCATTTCCTCACATGACACAGAGGGTGAATCCTGATTCATCTAAACCAATCATGATAATTCCATTCTGATTGCCAGTAACCTGTTTATGGTGGTCACATGACCCAGTTCACTGGGCCAAGGAATGCAAGGGTCATTTAATAATCAAAAATTAATCACTGGACTACATTATGGAAACAGTCTAGGATGCAGAAAAGTCACGTGGTAAAGTCAGCATCCATTAATGTTCTTCATAAGCTATGGATTTGAAAGGAACTTCCCTACTTGGATGAAAAGTATCTAAAACTGCAACCACCAGCCTACCTAATACTGAAATACTGAAAGTTTTCTCCAGGATGCAAAAAAAAAAAAAAAGCCTATATGCTGTCACTAATTGTATTCAGTATTCTGCAAGAGGATGTAGCCAGGAGAATAACGGAAGAAAAATAAAGAACATAAAGATCAGAAAGAAGTAAAACTTTTCTTTGCAGTTGCATGGTTTTGTACATTGAAAGTTCTGAGGAATGCACAGATAATTGAAATTAATGACTAAGTTTAGCAAGGTCCCTGCATACAAGCTCATTGTGCAAGAATAGTTTTTTAATATACCCAGCAGTGAACATTAAAAAATGAAAAACTTAAAAGCAATACCACTTAAAATAGCATCAAAAATCCTCATGTACCTGGAGGGAAAATTACCTAATACCATATTTTCAAGAACTGTATCTAGAAAAAAAAAGCTACAAAACTTGAGAGGGCCATATATAGTTCATGGATTCCAGGACAGTTTTAAAAAGATCTCAATTTCCCCCAAATAAATTCATATAGTCAATGCAGTCTTAAAGGTCCTAGTAAGTTCTTTAATTAAGCTAACTCTAAAATTCAAATAAAAATTCAGAAGACCAATAATAGTCAAGGCTATCTTCCAGAATAGAGTGAAAGAATTTATATTACCAGGTATCAAGGAAGACCTGTCATAAAGCCACAGAAGTTATTATAATTGTGTGGTATTGGTGCAGAGATAAACAAATTGACCATTGGGACAGAGTAAAGATTCCAGAAACACCCATATATAATACAGTCACTTGGTTTTTGATGAAGATGATAATGCAGTGTAATGGGGAAGAGGCTATTCTTTCTAATGTCAGTAATTTTAATAGAGAAGTGGGTTGAGATGGATTACAGATCTAAATATGAGATGTAAAATAAAGCTTTAAGAAAAATTTAGCCGAATGTATGTAACCTTATAGTAAGAAAATTTTTCTTAAGACCCCCCAAATCACTAAACTATAAAATAAAGCCAGTTAATTTAGATATATTAACTTTTTGAAACTTACGTTTATCAAAAGGATCCCATTAAGAAAGCAAATAGGCAAGAAACGGGGAGAAAATACAACTTACGCATATGACAGCAGACTTGAGTGTAGAGGAGGGGGTGGTGATGGTTTTTGGAAGGGCCCAGTTAGTAAATACTTGGGGCTTTGTGGGCTAGACAGTCTCTGTGAACATGTCTGTGTCTCAATAAAACTTTATTCACAAACACAGGCAACAGTCTGGATTTGGCCCTTCCAGCCCTGGATCTAAAATTGAAAAAGAATGCTTACAAATCAACAAGAAAAAAATAGAAAATGGGCAAGAGATTGGGACATCCAGTTAACAAGAGAATATCCAGATGGCCAGTAAACACGAAAAGGTATGTTATTTTTATTAGTAATCAGGGAAATGCAAAATTAAAACACTACCCACCCACTGAGATGGTTACAATGAAAAGCATAAAAAGCAATCAAGTTTTGGCAAGGTAAACAGCAGGAAGCCTACCCTGCTCAAGGTATTGCCAACTAGTATGACCATTTTGGAAAGATGGCTCTTTGAATGTGCGTATACTCTTTTAACCCAAACGTAGCAGATAGGTGCATTTATGTCAACCAAAGGACATGCTAGAATATTCATGGCATAAAACTGCTAAAACCAGAATTCTCTGAAGGCATGCATACAGTAGAATGAATGAACCTACGTGGTATGTTTCACTGCAGAAGACTAGAGTGTTGAGAACGAGTGAACTAAGTATTTGCAATAGGAGCTCGACTTCACAGAGCTGAATGATGGAAGCCAGACACAGAGGCACACACACTGCATGACCATCTGTGTAAAGCATAAGAACATAAAAACTTGTCTATGCATTTAGATACCAGGATAGTGGCTAGCCTTGGGGCAAGGCTGGAAAAGGGGTATTTATCTGGTGCTGGTAATACTGTTTCCTAAATCTGGGTGCTGAATATCTGAGTGTTCTGTGCACTTGAGATATGTGTCTTTTTCTGCATGTATATTGTTTTAAAATCCTGCATCATTTTGTGCAGGAAATATTCTTTAGAGTAGTTTTAATGGCAAATACAGAGATTTCCTACACTGTGACCTTAAAGCTTAATATAAAATATATTTTAAGTAAAATATTTGAAAAGGTGACAGGGCCATTACATATTTTGTCATCCTACCCTTTTGCATATATAAATGGATCTGAACCACCTCTTCCAATAAAGAACTAACGTGTGTAAACATTTCATATTTTCTGAAATGATCTTTCACATTCTGAATTGGGGCTGCGTCTTCTGCATTACTGTCCTCGAGATGACCTTGCTGGGAGGCAAATCCATATAATGGTGACTTTGATTTGATGGGAAGTTGTACTTAGAAGGTTTCCACTCAGTTGTGAGTGAGGACAGTGTGAAAGCTCTGTGTCATAAAAAGTAAGAGCGCTTGGCGGGTGGGGAGGGAAGAGGGCTGGCTGAGCTCAGCGGCCCAGCAAGAAGGAGTTACGGCCATGGGATGGAACAGACTGTGTGCACTTGACTTGATTCCCTTCCTCATACTAGGCAAAGCTTGAAGTGTAAACAGATTAACACCTGGCTGAAGGAGCAGTAATCCAGGAGCTGGGGCTTGATGCTTTGCTCCCCCACCCCATCTGCCTGTTTGTTCCCTCAGTCCGCTGGGCTTGACCACATGCCTCGCGCTGCGTGGCATGTGGTCAAGCATGGCCGTGGCTCCCCTTCCATCCCAGCCGGAGCCTGCCTCTTTCACCATGGGGTTACAGTATTCCCCGAATTAAAGGCCACAAAAAAACAACAACAACAAACATATAACCCCCCACCCCCCAACTTGCCACTGTGGTAATCATGACAAAAAAGTTCCCTTTCACATTTAGGAAATCAGATTGCTGTAGTGCCTGTCAAATTGGGGAACTAGTTGAATTGTTGACTTGTGAGCAGAGTATGGAGTGAAAATAACGTCCAAAAATCCTCCAAGGGAAGACAGGACCGTGGTCTCTCTATGGAGGAACATGTGGCCTCTGGGGACGGTGAAGAAACAGGTGCAAATATGGCATCTGCTAAGCACAGCTCCCAAACCGTATTCGTTTCTCCACACAATCAGCTGACCTGACGACAATGGAACAGGAAAGGAAGTGCTTAGCTCAGGACCACCAGACAACCCTCAAGCCTGACAGGACTGGGGAGTAGATGGAACACACGGGCGGGTGTTCAGCCCTCCCCCTGCCATACTCCCCAAACCTAAGCTTTTGCAGCAACAGAAGAAAATTGGCATATTTTAGTGGTTAAAACCAAGGAAGGGGGAATCTTGGAGCATGGTGGTCTGGTGGGTGGACAAACAGGAAATGCACACCAGCTTTGTCAGCTTTGGGGTACACGGGTTCTCCAGAAACCCTCACTGGAAAACAGGGGTGTGAGTGGCTTTTCCTGCGGGCAAGGTTCCAGGAACTCCCGGGAGAAAAAGAGCTCCGGCAAAATCTTGAGACTTCAGCCACTAAAAAGGAACAGGTTGAACCACCTCCGCGAAATGAACGTCCTCAAAGAAGCAGTGTATTGCTAAAGTGAGGTAGGAATAAGCAAAAAAGAGATGAAGTGTTGAGTATGAACAATAAAGATTCAAGAATTCAGATGAGCCGGTGGCTGATGAACTGGGAGATAACTGTGGCAAGGAGTGTTTGCAGAAGGCCTCAGCAAGAATAAAAATGTGCGGGGAAAGGGGTAGAAGTGAGGTTTCCGCAAGATAACAGGAGTCTCCGAAGTGGGGGTGACTGCAGCAGTGAAGAGGAGGAACTACTTGGGGGTGGTACTTAATTTCATATATTTGGAAAAAAACAAAATGACCTCAAAAGACCATCTGGTGCTCAAAAAAATAAAAAAAAAAAAAGGGAAAGATACGGAAATAGCCATACCTCATCAAAGTGCAATATAAGGATGCTCAAGATAAAATTTTGCAAGTTTCTATAGTCAATCACTCAAAAGAATAATTTCTCATCTTCCATTGTTGGCCATTGTGAAGTAACATGAACCAGATTTATGCTTCTGACTAAACTGAAAACTTGGACAAAATAAGGTCACTGCTTTGGGACAGTGGGCACAGGACAGTGATCTCCCTGGGTGCGCAGCGTGCTGCTTGGACAGACCTTCTGGACCACAGCGCGGGAAAGGGCACCCCAAGTCGCTGGGCGGTCTTCAAGAGTGGAACAGAGCAGAGCCCCCAAACACCAGGGGTCTCTAGGGCCTTGCTCTTCAAGTAGAGACGTGGCTCTGGCCTGGGGTGTGGCCTGCTGTGGTCGAGGCGTGGTCAGGGGGCGGAGGCTTGTCTTGACTCTAGGGGGTGTGGCTAAAGGATGTGGGCGTGGTTATATCTCGGGGGGAGGGGCCATAGTAGGACGGTTGGGTGGTGCGTAACGGGGTGTGTGGCTGTCCTGGGGGCGTGATCTTTATCTGAAGGGTTGGGTGTAACAATGAGTGGGGCGTGGTGATGCCCTGGGGGCGTGGTCAGGAGTGGGGCATAGCTCGGGACGGGGCGTGGTCAGGAGTGGGGCGTGGCTCCGGCTGCAGAAGGCGTCCAAAGCTCCAGGAGCAGCTCAGGCAAAAACCGTGTGGATCTAATAGCCCTAGGGGAGCGGAAGGCCAGTGACCGGGCTGTGGGCGGACACGAGGGCAGTGAGAAGACAGGCAGGCCTGCGGGCGGGTGAGCAGTGACTGAGGCTTGGGCTTGAGGGCCGAGCTTCGGGGGCAGTGGGCCTGGGACACGGAAGGGGGAGGGGACAGAAGGGGGAGGAGATGGGGTTGGCAGAGTGGGAGGCGGAGCCTGGACAGAGGGCAGGGCCTCTGACCACCCGGCCCTCGCCGCCTTGCCCCAGCCCTACCTGCCCAGCCATGTGGCGCCCGTTTGTCCTGATGCTGCTGCTGCTCTCCGTCGTCCCCATTCCCAGCGCCACTGCCGTTCCCATCCCGGATGCCAGAAGCCAGGACAGCCTGCAGAGCTTTCTCCAAGGTTGCAACCGTCTCTCGTTGGGGTTTGGGGAGAGGAAGAAGACAGAGAAGAAGGGCGGAGCAGACAGCAAGAGAAGTCAGAGGGACACAGAGAAAGGGAGAGACAGAGATAAAGGGAGGGAGCCTGAGGGAAACAGAGATATAACACGACAGACGAAGGTCAGGAATAAGGAGAATGTGGGACGGAATAGACGAGGGACTGAGATTAAAAAAAAACAACAAAAAACACAGGGAACAAAATGGGGGTGTGGGTGGACTGGTTTGACCCTCCCGGTCAAAGGGTGGACCGAGAAGGGGGTGGAGGGACAAGGGGCTTAGGCTGGAGCAGACTTGCTATGGGACACAGACAGCTTCCCCTCTGCCCCATGGACTTAAGTGCCTCCTCAGGAACTGCCACCACACAGAGGAGCAGGGATCCTGGCTGGGGAACAGCCCCCTTTCCAGCTAGCACCAGAGAGCCCCTCCTGGAGTCCAACCTGTTCTCCTTCACCAGGTACTCAAGCTGGAAGAGAAAGAGGGCCATGGGCGATCGCAAATCAAGTTCCTCACTCTGATTGTCCTCTTGGGTTATGAGCCCCAAAGCCCCGGAAGCTGGCCTGCGGCTCTGTGAGCAGCCTCCACGGCTACAGGCCGTCTGCCCCATCTTGAAGGGGGCCTGCCCCGAAGCGAGACCTGGGGCCTCCCTTAGTTCAAACAGCCCACCCCCACGACCCACTTGAGGCTCAGCAGCAGCTGTTGGGGCTGGGGGTGGGCACCAGAGCACTGGCAGGGGACAGACATGTATCTTACCAGACCCCATCCCCAGCTTCATTTAGAAATAAAGTCCTTTCTTACAGTCAGCTGTGCTGTTTCCTTTCAGGGCCTGTCCCCAATACTTGGCCAACTAAAAATACTTTCTTCTACCTGATTTACAAGCTCCTGTAGCAGCAAGATGATGCATGATGCTTACCAGAGAGTGTGGCTTGCATTTAGTTCTCAAAAATATTTTGTCAACAAGAATAGACACAGTTGAGTCCCCTGTGTGCTGTCCAGAGGGACCCCCTCCCTGACACTCCAGCCCCAAGCTCCCACTTCAATATTGCCTAAAGGGGTGATCACATTGGACTTTTGAAAAATACTGGAGTCCTACTGTCCTAAAGCTGAAATTGAAGGTAACAACACATGTTGATGGGTTGGTGAAAATAAATGGATCATTCATAGTGGGGGACCTCTACCTCTGTTCAGAGGTGAAGAAGCACTATTTGTTCAATTATGTTTTGAGGTTAAAGTGATGACATATTCCTCTTTGGTTCTGTGTTCTGGTGGCTGTGGGTGTGTCTGGGCCCTATGGCAGCATGGGCATGGCCAGCTGTACCCCAGCCTGTGAGGGTCCTGGCCGTTGTCTGGGTAGGTCCCTGCTTGATCCGAGTCAGGTGGATGTGGGGGCACCAAGAAAGGGGGCAGGGGGCCGAGCTTGAGGCCAGAAAGGTCAGGACCATGCTGATACAGTGGGCCCCGTCTAAGGCCAGATGGGTGGGCCAGATGGCAATTATAAACTGGGCTAAAGGGCACCTTGGTGGCTCAGTCAGTTAAGCATCTGACCCTCCGTCTCAGCTCAGGTCTTGATCTCAGGATCGTGAATTCAAGCCCCATGCTGGGCTCTGCACTAGACATGGAGCCTACTTAAAAAAAAAAAAAAAAACTGGGCTGAGGCAGGGCTCAGGGTGCAGAGCCGGTGGAGGAGCAACTACACCAGGGACCCAAGTGAGCACACCTGATGGAGATATCAGCCAGCAAGAAATGGCACCCTACTGGTGCAGGGGGAGCCTGCAGGATGGTTGCTGTGCCCTGTTTTCAAGCCACAGTGTGTGACTCAGGTTGTTCTTCGGCTTGTCTCTGGGACCCCCGGCTGATGGGACCATCCAATCAAATGGCAGCTTCTTCTGCTAACAAATTCCTATCCAGTGTCAGCAGGACCTGATATTGGGACCCTCTATATCCTTGGGGCCTGTGCCTCGAAGCTCCAGACAGGTGCATCCAGCTGTTGGTTCAATCTCTGTGCTAGGGCTTTGCTCATACTCTTCCACTGCCTGGAATGCCATCTCTGTTCTCCTCCCCTCATCCACTAGGATGGAAAAGCGTGAGACATCATTACAGAGCCCATAGAAGATATTATGAACATTCTATGCCAGTAAATTTGAAAATCTGGATAAAACAGACAGCTTTCTAGAAAACATAACTTACTGAAACTGACACAAGAAATGGAATCTACAGTTTAAAATCTTCCCATCAAAAAGTCTACAGACTCAGCTCACCTCAGTAGCAAATCCTTCTTAACACTTTAGAAAAATATTAATGGCAATCTTTTTTTTTAATTTTTCCCAACTTTTTTTTTTAAGATTTTATTTATTTGAGAGAGAGAGAACAGCATGAGAGGGGAGAGGGTCAGAGGGAGAAGCAGGCTCCTCACTGAGCTGGGAGCCCGATGTGGGACTCAATCCCAGGACTCCAGGACCATGACCTGAGCCGAAGACAGTCGCTTAACCAACTGAGCCACCCAGGTGCCCCTATTAATGGCAATCTTATATAAATGCTTCAGAGAATAGAAAATGTGTGTTAGGAAACCAGAATAGCCTCCTTGCAAAACCTGAAAAGTAAATTTTGAGAAAGGAACAATTTCAGTTCAGTATCTCTCAAAACACAAGTGCAAAGATCCTAAGGTATTAGAATGAATCACCATCCTAAGACAAGTGTGGGAATGGTGACTTAATTAGGTAGAAGAGCTCAGCCATGAGTTTCTAGCCAAGAGTTGTGTGTGCTTGCGTGCATGTGCACGCTTTCAAGAGGAAGGGGAAGCAGGGGTCTCCATTTCCCCAGCTATAAAATGAGAACAGCAGTAGCACCTCCCACAAAAGGGGGACTCCCATCCTCTTAGGCTGCCACTTTTGGTCAGGAGTGTGGAGCTTGGGCCTGTGAAAAGGTGTTCTAAACTCTTTGTCATCGATGGCTTGGCATCTATTGGTCACAGGACCAAACTACCGGCTAATATTTTTTACATCTCCTCTGTGGTCTGGCTCTCGAAGGCACACAAAGATCATGCTGCAAACCATCTGTTCACACACCTTGTCCAGTCAAAAACATCTCCTAGTTTCTCCCTACCACACTGGGAATGAAGGTTTGGTCCCACTTCCTCTCTCTCCCTCTCGCCCCTGCTCCTGCACGTGTTGAGGCTTCGTGTGGTCAGCTCTGCTTGGCACGATGTGCCTCTGTTTTGGGGGAGCTCCCCACCCTCATCCTTTCTGCAAATGCCCTCCTGCCCTCGCCTGGGAGGATGGTGTTCCCTCTCTAATCCGACGGAATCTCTCTGACACGAGGGGCTCCACCAGGAAAACATGAAATTTTTTGAAATTCCAATTTATAAGGACAAGTGCCGAATTTCCTTTCCAGAAAGTTACACTCCCACCACCTGTGTGTGAGAAAGCCTATTTTCTCTCATCTTTGTCAGCTCTGGATTCAGAAACTTTAAACATTTTTTGGCCAATATTTTTGCAAAAGCAAAATATTGCACTTCAATTTTTTTTCCATTTATTGAATCAAGAGTAAACCTGAGGGGACAGGCACTTCCATAATGGAAGAATAAGGACCTCTGAAAACCTTCTGTTCCACAGAAGCAACAAAACATTGATGAAAACAATGGTCATAATTAACTTTTCCAGAACTCTGGAAATTGACCAAAGACTCACAACAATTTGGGGAGACTATTCAAGAAAAATGGGTGACTATAAGAACAGTGAACTTTGGGGTATTTAAATTTGCCCTATCTCCATCCCCCTCCCCCCAGCTCTGGGGTTGCCTTGAAAACTAGCAGCCTCTGGAACACAACAGTGGTGAAAAGCATCAGCCTAGCAGCCATCGAAGGGACCAAATGGGCTGAAGCTCCCCAGAAGCTCCATCCCCAGGGAATTGTCAAAACTTAGCCTATATGGCAGCTCCCCAGAAAAGCCTCATCTGTAGGAACTGTCTTTATTTTCTCTGATTACGAGCTCACTGTGGGAGTAAAGACCTGTCCCTGGGGCATTTGTCAAAACCAATTAGTGGCCTTTTAATCACATTGTAGCTATCTGGGGTGATGATACCAGTTGAGGCAAACAAGAGTCTGGCCAAGAACTTAAAAGGAAAATTTGGGGAGGGACGCCTGGGTGGCTCAGTCGTTAAGCGTTTGCCTTCGGCTCAGGTCATGATCCCAGGGTCCTTGGATTGAGCCCCGCATCAGGCTCCCTGCTCTGTGAGAAGCCAGCTTCTCCCTCTCCCACTCCCCCTGCTTGTGTTCCCTCTCTCGCTATGTCTCTGTCTGTCAAATAAATAAATAAAATCTTTAAAAAAAAAAAAAAAGGAAAATTTGGGGGGAGAAGCTCTGACTTAATGCCCCTTGTCTAGGAGGCCATGCACATGCCCAGGAAGTACCATGGACAGCGTTAGTCTCACATCTGCTTGGCCTTGAGACTCTGAACAAGCAGGAAATAGAGGCTAGGGCAGAGCTGTTGATTGCTGGGGCAGTGAGGGTGGCCCCAACACGCAAGGGGCCCCTTGACAAAGCCTGGGAGATTTACAGGTTTAAGGCATGTCTGGAAAGATCTGACCAAACATTGCCTGAAAACTAGGATAACTGAGCAGACAAAGGCTTCACACAACAAAGAATACAGACTTTACAGAATTAGTCAAAGAAAATCACCAAATAAGCACAACAAAGAGCAAAAACTCTGAGGAGGGGGAAGGGAATCCCATTGCCACACTGTTATTTTAAATAGCCAGTTTTGTGTAAAAAAGAGAGAGATACATACAAAGAAACAGAAAAATGTGGCCTATACACATAAAATAAAAAAGCAGTCAATGACCCTGAGAAATCCCAGATGTTGGACTTAGTAGACAAAAATTTCAAATCTATTATAAATATGTTCAAGTAAATTATAAAATCTGTGTTGATGGGTTTATAAG
Organism: Callorhinus ursinus; assembly: GCF_003265705.2. Lineage (NCBI taxonomy): Eukaryota > Metazoa > Chordata > Mammalia > Carnivora > Otariidae > Callorhinus > Callorhinus ursinus. Next base: position 2,161,838 of record NW_027397132.1, read on the forward strand.
ATATATTTTGTGTGATGATAATAGCACATACAAATGTGGGGGGAGAAAATACAGGTATATTGGAGGAGTGTTTTTGTATACTATTAAAGTTAGGTTGGTATTAATCCAAGCTAGATTGTTTTAAATTAACATGTTAAATCAGGCGATGCCTGGGTGACTCAGTCAGTGAAGCACCTGCCTTCAGCTTAGGTCGTGATCCCAGGGTCCTGGGACCGAGTCCTGTGTCGGGCTCCCTGCTCAGCGGGGAGTCTGCTTCTCCCTCTCCCTCTGCTCCCGCTGCTTGTGCTCTCTCTCTCTCTCTGACAAATAAATAAAATCTAAAAAAAAAAAAAAAAATAAGAGGTTAAGTCAGAAGACAAGGAATAACAAGTATTGGTGAGGATATAGAGGAAAAGGAACCCTCATGTACCATTGGTGGGAATGCAAACTGGTGCAGGCACTGTGGAAAAAAGTATGAAGATTCCTCAAAAACTTAGAAATATCATATGATCCAGTAATTCCACTGCTAAGTATTTACCCAAAGAATATGAAAACACTAATTGGAAAAGATATATGCACACTTCTGTTTATTGCAGCATTATTTACAATAACCAAGATATAGACACCCAAGTGTCCATCTACAGATGAATGAATAAAGAAGATGAAATCTTGCAAATGGCAAGATTTCATTGATCTTGAATCTGGCAACATGGTTGGACCTAGAGGGTATAATGCTAAGTGAAATAAGTCAGAGGAAGACAAATACCATATGATTTCACTCATATGTGGAATTTAAGAAACAAAACAAATGAACAAGCAAAGAAAAAAGACAAATAAAACCAGACTCTAATACAGAAAACAAACTGGTTGTTGGCAAAGGGGAAGTGGGTAGGAGGGTGGGTGAAATAGATAAAGGGGTTTAAGAGTACATTTATCTTGGGGCACCTGGGTGGCTCAGTCCGTTAAGTGTCTGCCTTTGGCTCAGGTCATGATCCCAGGGTCCTGGGATTGAGCCCCACATCAGGCTCCCTGCTCAGTGGGGAGTCTGCTTCTTCCTCTCCCTCTGCCCCTCCCCCATGCTTTTGCTCTCTCTCTCTCTTCCTCTCTCTCTCAAAATAAATAAATAAAATCTTTAAAAAAAGAAGGTAAGCCCCCCAAATCTGTAGGCAGACCCTTAACCAACTGAGCCACCTCACTGCCCCAAGATTATCATTTTAGATTGAAAGACAAGATTGCTTGAAAGGATAAGAAAAGATGTACTGGGCAAACAATAATAAAAGATAAGTGGAGTGACTAGACCAATAGCAGACAAAATAGGTTTTGTGACAAAAAATTGTTACTAAAGATGAAGAAGAATATTTAATAATGATAAAAGGATTGATCCATCAGGAATGCTACAATTATGAACATATATACACCTAACAACAGAGCCTTGAAATACCTGGAGAAAAACTGGTCAAGGAAGAAATCAAAAAGGAAATAAGTATTTTGAATCAAATGAAAAAAATTTAAAAAACCATGTATAAAATTTTGTGGGACGTGGTTAAAATGGTGTTTAAAGGGGATTAGCAATAAATGTCTACGTTGGGAAAGAACAAAGGTCTAAAGCTAATGATGGCAACTTCCTGCTTATCATACTAGAAAAAGCAGTCCAGATTCACCAAAAGGAAGAAGAAATGAAATACTACCTGAGGAGAAATCAATTAAATAGAAAATATAACAGAAAAAAAATGGAGAAAATTGATGAAATTGAAACTTGATCCTTTGAGAAGATCAATAAAAATAGCCTAGCCAGATTAGTTAGGAAAAAAGAGAAAAGCACAATTGATCTCTGTCCACAGATCCTACAGATACTTAAATATGTGAACAATTTTATGCCAATAGATCCAGCAATTCACATACACTGGACAAATTACTCAAAAGACACAAGTTCACTTGAGCTTGTTTATCATTCATTAAATAGAGGAGGTTCCTTTCTCTCTCTGGTTTGCTGAGAATTTTTATCAGAGATAGATGTAGGTTTTAGTCAAATGCTTTTCCTGCATCTATTGAGATGAGCATGTGGCTCTCTTTCTCCACATTTTACCTGATTTTGGTAATTTGTTCTTTTTTTCCCTGATCAGTCTTTCTGGAGATTTATCAATCTTCTTGCTCTTCTCAAAAAATAAAATTGTAATTTTATTCATCTCTGTTATTTTAATTTTCCCATGTTGGTGATTTTTGATCTTTATTTTATTCCTTTCTTGTGCTTACTTTGTATTTAATTCACTATTCCTTTTCCAGTTTCTTAAGATGGAAGCTGAGTTTGATTTGAGATCTTTTTTTCTAACATAGGAACTTGGCACTATAATTTTCTCTTTAACCCAGCAGTTGGCAAACCATGGACCATTCAACAAATGCAGCCCACCACATGGTTTTGTACCACTCCTGACTTAAGAATGCCTTTATGTTTTTAAATGGTTGTGAAAAATCAAAGGAAAAATAATATTTCGTGACACATGAAAATTCTGCCAAGTTCAAATTTCAGTGTCCGTAAATAAAGTGTTCCTGGAATGTAACCATGATCACTCACTCCCATGTGGCTGCATTGACAGTACAATGGCGGACTCAAGCAGGTGCAACAAAGATCAGTTGCAACAGAGACAGTGTATATCCATTCTGTAAAAGAGGAAAAGTGACTTCAAATACTGTACTTTTAAGACCTGGTGGAGTGAAGATTATTTTGTTATTGATTTAGATGGCAAAGCATTGTATTGGCCATAGCAAAACACAGCTATGCTAGAGGGTACAATAGACATTGACCTTACCAGGCTAGACACTCATCATCCTTTTCCCAGCTCACAGGAGAGCAACAATCAGAAACATTAGAAAGCTTAAAAGAGATGATCTCATCGCATCAGAATTTCTTCACAAAAATAATAATGAGGTTTGGGGCACCTGGGTGTCTCAGATGAGCATCCAACTCTTGATTTCCGCTCAGGTCATGATCTCAGGGTCATGAGATCGAGCCCCAAGTTGGGCTCCGAGCTCAGTGGGGGAGTCGGCTTCAGGATTCTGTCTCTCCCTGTCTCTTTGCCCCTCCTTCTGATCTCTCTCTCTCTCTCAAATAAATAAATCTTTTTTTTTAAATGAGGCTGAAATGAAACTGAGTTTTCCTGAGTGGCCCATTTATTAGCCAAGCAAGAAAAGCCACCTACCTAATGGCGGGTTAATAAATCGTGACGGAGACAGTTGGAAAAAAAATGTGTAAGAGAAGATAAACATATTCTGAGATGTTTAGCCTTTTGGTGAGAAGAGTCAAGGACATTGAGAGCAACATCAATAGTCAATTTCAAAACAAGGCAAGTGACTTTGAGTGGTTTTCCTTGTCTCTCAGTGAGTTGACAGTTGTTACTGATACCACGCAGGTTGTTCATTTTTTGAAACGCCAGTGCCAAACTTGAAAGTGATTGAAGAATTAGCCTCGACAGATATCAAACTACAGGTGAGAATATTTTCAAAGATCAAGTTCAAAAGAGCAAATGAGACTCACAGTTGATGCTACTGATCGATAACACATGATAGGTTGAAATAGCTTTCAAAAAGTACCTGCTAATAAAGAAGGCAATTAATAACCACAGACTCTAAGTACCTCTATTTTCAGAAGCTTTGTGCATTCGTCAAACGAGGTCTCCTTCTGCTCTACAGATATTTTCGCCAACATCAATTGACACGCATCGTGGAAGATTCACTGCTTGATGAATTCCTTGAGCTTTTGTACATCCAGAAATGTTTAAATGTCTCCTTTCTTAAAAGATACTTTCACTGGGTACAGACTTTTTTTTTCCTTTTTAGTCCTTTAAAGCTGTTCCTCCACTGTCTTCAGGCTTGCTGACAAGAAGTTGGCAATCAGGGGCGCCTGGGTGGCTCAGTTGGTTGGGTGACTGCCTTGGGCTCAGGTCATGATCCTGGAGTCCCAGGATCGAGTCCCTCATCGGGCTCCCTGCTCGGCGGGGTGTCTGCTTCTCCCTCTGACCCTCCCCCCTCTCGTGTTCTCTCACTCTCTCTCTCTCTCAAATAAATAAATAAAATCTTTTAAAAAAAAGTTGGCAATCACTCCTACATTTATTCCTCTGTATAGAATGTGTCTTTTTTAGATTTTTTTATGTTTTCTTTTTGCCCCTGATTTTAAGCTGTTTGTTTTCTTCACGTTTCTTGTGCTCAGAGTTTGCGGAGCTTCTTGGATATATGGATTTGGTTTTCATTTGGGATTTTGGGGATCATTATTCAAATATTTTTCTGCATCCCCCTCTACTTTTCTCCTTTTCAGATTCCAATTACACATTTATTACATTGCTTGACTTTGTCCCGCAACTTGCTGATTCTTTTTTTTTCCTGTGTGTATTTAATTTTGGATTGTTTCCATTGCGATGTCTTCAAGTTCACCAATCTCTCCTGCATTGTCTCCACATAGTGTATGTTTCATTTGGACCCAGCTGTTTTCTCCTCTAGAACTTTGACTGTCCCCCTTTAAAATACTCCCCATCTCTCCTTGGCATAACCAATATTTCTTCTAGCTTCCAGAACATATGGAATACAGTTGTGATAACCCTCCCAGCGTCCTTGTCTACTAAATGTGTCATCTCTGTCATTTCTGGATCGGTTATGATTGATTTTTCACTTCATTATGGGTCATGTTTTCTTGCTTATATGCATTCCAGATAATTTTTTTAAATCACAGATCACATGTTACAGAAAGATAGTTTGTTATTCTCCATAGCTTATCTCTCAGGGTTTCCTAGTGAATCTAGAAACAAGTGAAATCATTTTCTCTGATACCATTCATCAGCCTGCATAAAGACAGATTATTCCGACCCCCTTGCTGGTTCATAGCTAATCAGTGCCCCCCGCAAGATGTTGAAACAAGATTCACTGTTCCCAGACTATCTGCAGTGTTAATTCCTTTCCCTCTTTTTAAAATTTAAATCCCCCACTCCTCCCCCCACCTTTTTTTTTTGTTTATTTAGGACTCAGTCCATGGTTTTGATCTCTACTGTACACAAGTAACAGCATGCTGATGGTTAACTATGTGTCTTTACATTTTTCTTTGATACCAGACACAGAAAAATATGTATTTTTGGGTTTGAAAACATTAGCAAAACTATATAAGGTGCTAAAAAATATATATTATTTTCCCTTAGGGAAGAGGGAAGACAACAGTGGGGCGGGGAGTGAGGAGGGTCTCTGGAATTCTGGCAATGTTCTGTCTTTTCACTTTGTGAAAATTCAGCTGTACCATTATTCTGTGTAGTTTTCTGTAAGTCTGTCGTATATCAATTATAGTGCTTATTTTTTAAATGATATCTAACATCTGGTAAAAATAACATTGGATTCCTACCCCACATCTTCTGAGGTAAATTGCATATCGATTAAGCACTTAATTGTTAAAAAAGAAACCACAAATGTTTGAGGAGAAAATGTGGAGAAATAATTTTTATTTTAAGAGTGTTTCAAGCATGATGTGCAACCCAGAAGCTACCAAAGAAAATACTGATGAATCTGACTACATTGAAATAAAACAATTCTCCATGGCAAAACTCGCCATAAACATCAGAAGACACATAGTGAGCCAGGAAAAAGAGTTACAATTCCCACTACAGGCAGTTGAATTCCTTTAATACGTATATTAAAAATGGCTTATAATCAATAGAAGCTAAGAGCCAGAGGCAAATAGAAAAAATGGGGAAGAAAAAGAATATGAACGAACAGTGCAAAAAATAAAAATGTCTTTTAAAATAGGAAAAGAAGGTCAACTTCATTCACAGCGAAGTACAAATTAAAATTATGCTGAGACACCACATTTCTACCAAATCGAGGACAATCTGACAGCCCCGTGTTGGTGAAGATGTGGAGGACAAGTAGGTATTTTCATTTATTCCAGACGGGGAGCACTGAGTGCTAGAATAAAGATGGAAAGTAACATGTGAATAACTAACAAAATAACTAAGACAATTTAAAATGCACAACCCCGGGGTGTCTGGGTGACTCAATTGGTTAAGCATCTGCCTTTGGCTCGGGTCATGATCCCAGGGTTCTGGGATTAAGCCCCACATTGGGCTCCCTGCTCCGCGGGGACCTGCTTCTCCCTCTCCCTCTGCACCTCCCCTGGCTCATGCTCCCTCCCTCTCTCTCAAATAAATAAAATATCTTAAAAAAAAAGAAAGTGCACAAACCCACTGACCCTAATTACACACATACCAAATACCATGTAGGTAAGGAAGGATATTTATTTCAGTATTGGTTGTAATGGCCACAGATCAGAAATCATCTAAATGCCCTTCAGCGGGGACTTGTTCAGTAAGTGATGGCGTCTAGCAGCACCTGGGTGGCTTAGTCAGTTAAGTGTCCGACTCTAGGTTTTTTTTTTAATTTTTTATTGTTATGTTAATCACCATATATTACATCATTTGTTTTTGATGTAGTGTTCCATGATTCATTGTTTGTTCATAACACCCAGTGCTCCATGCAGAATGTGCCCTCTTTAATACCCATCACCAGGCTAACCCATCCCCCTACCCTCCTCCCCTCTAGAACCCTCAGTTTGTTTTTCAGAGTACATCATCTCTCATGGTTCGTCTCCCCCTCTGACTTACTCCCCTTCATTCTTCCTCTCCTGCTATCTTCTTTTTCTTTTTTCTTAAAATATGTTGCATTATTTGTTTCAGAAGTACAGATCTGTGATTCAACAATCTTGCACAATTCACAGCGCTCACCGTAGCACATACCCTCCCCAATGTCTATCACCCAGCCACCCCATCCCTCCCACCCCCAACCACTCCAGTAACACTCAGTTTGTTCCTGAGATTAAGAATTCCTCATATCAGTGAGGTAATATGATACATGTCTTTCTCTGATTGACTTATTTCACTAAGCATAACACCCTCCAGTTCCATCCATGTCGTTGCAAATGGCAAGATCTCATTCCTTTTGATGCCTGCATAATATTCCATTGTGTATATATACCACATCTTCTTTATCCATTCATCTGTCGATGGACATCTTGGCTCTTTCCACAGTTTGGCTATTGTGGACATTGCTGCTATAAACATTGGGGTGCACGTACCCCTTCAGGTCCCTACATTTGTATCTTTGTGGTAAATACCCAGTAGTGCAATTGCTGGATCGAATGGTAGCTCTAATTTCAACTGTTTGAGGAACCTCTATACTGTTTTCCAGAATGGTTGCACCAGCTTGCATTCCCACCAACAGTGTAGGAGGGTTCCCCTTTCTCCGCACCCCCGCCAACATCTGTCGTTTCCTGACTTGTTAATTTTAGCCATTCTGACTGGTGTGAGGTGGTATCTCATTGAGGTTTTGATTTGGATTTCCCTGATGCGGAGCAATGTTGAGCACTTTTTCATGTGCCTGTTGGCCATTTGGATGTCTTCTTTGGAAAAATGTCTGTTCATGTCTTCTGCCCATTTCTTGATTGGATTATTTGTTCTTTGGGTGTTGAGTTTGATAAGTTCTTTATACATTTTGGATACTAGCCCTTTATCTGATATGTCATTTGCAAATATTTTCTCCCATTCTGTCGGTTGTCTTTTGGTTTTGTGGACTGTTTCTTTTGCTGTGCAAAAGCTTTTTATCTTGATGAAATCCCAATAGTTCATTTTTGCCCTGGCTTCCCATGCCTTTGACGATGTTTCTAGGAAGAAGTTGCTGCGGCTGAGGTTGAAGAGGTTGCTACCTGTGTTCTCCTTTAGGATTTTGATGGACTCCTGTCTCACCTTTAGGTCTTTCAACCATTTGGAGTCTATTTTTGTGTGTGGTGTAAGGAAATGGTCCAGTTTCATTCTTCTGCATGTGGCTGTCCAATTTTCCCAACACCATTTGTTGAAGAGACTGTCTTTTTTCCACTGGACATTCTTTCCTCCTTTGTCAAAGATAAGTTGACCATAGAGTTGAGGGTCCATTTCTGGGCTCTCGATTCTGTTCCATTGATCTATGTGTCTGTTTTTGTGCCAGTACCATACTGTCTTGATGATGACAGCTTTGTAATAGAGCTGGAAGTCCGGAATTGTGATGCCGCCAGCTTTGCTTTTCTTTTTCAGTATTCCTCTGGCTATTCGGGGTCTCTTCTGGTTCCATACAAATTTTAGGATTATTTGTTCCATTTCTTTGAAAAAAGTGGATGGTATTTTGATGGGGATTGCATTGAATGTGTAGATTGCTCTAGGTAGCATTGACATCTTCACAATGTTGATTCTCCCAATCCATGAGCATGGAACGTTTTTCCATTTCTTTGTGTCTTCTTCAATTTCTTTCATGAGTATTTTATAGTTTTCTGAGTACAGATCCTTTGCCTCTTTGGTTAAATTTATTCCTAGGTATCTTATGGTTTTGGGTGCAATTGTGAATGGGATCGACTCCTTGATTTGTCTCTCTTTGGTCTTGTTGTTGGTGTATAGGAATGCCACTGATTTCTGTGCATTGATTTTATATCCTGCTACTTTACTGAATTCCTGTATGAGTTCTAGCAGTTTTGGGGTGGAGCCTTTTGGGTTTTCCACATACACTATCATATCATCTGCAAAGAGTGAGAGTTTGACTTCCTCTTTGCCGATTTGGATGCCTTTGATTTCTTTTTGTTGTCTGATTGCTGTGGCTAGGACTTCTAATACTATGTTGAATAGCAGTGGTGAGAGTGGACATCCCTGCCGCATTCCTGACCTTAGGGGAAAAGCTCTCAGCTTTTCCCCATTGAGAATGATATTCGCTGTAGGTTTTTCGTAGATGGCTTTTATGATATTGAGGTATGTACCCTCTATCCCTATACTCTGAAGAGTTTTGATCAAGAAAGGATGCTGTACTTTGTCAAATGCTTTTTCTGCATCTATTGAGAGGATCATATGATTCTTGTTCTTTCTTTTGTTAATGTATTGTATCACGTTGATTGATTTGCGGATGTTGAACCAGCCTTGCAGCCCAGGAATAAATCCCACTTGGTCATGGTGAATAATCCTTTTAATGTACTGTTGGATCCTATTGGCTAGTATTTTGGTGAGAATTTTTGTATCCATGTTCATCAAGGATATTGGTCTGTAATTCTCTTTTTTGATGGGGTCTTTGTCTGGTTTTGGGATCAAGGTAATGCTGGCCTCATAAAATGAGTTTGGAAGTTTCCCTTCCATTTCTATTTTTTGGAACAGTTTCAGGAGAATAGGTATTAATTCTTCTTGAAATGTCTGATAGAATTCCCCCGGGAAGCCGTCTGGCCCTGGGCTTTTGTTTCTTGGGAGATTTTTGATGACTGTTTCAATTTCCTTAGTGGTTATAGGTCTGTTCAGGTTTTCTATTTCTTCCTGGTTCAATTTTGGTAGTTGATACATCTCTAGGAATGCACCCATTTCTTCCAGGTTATCTAATTTGCTGGCATAGAGTTGCTCATAATATGTTCTTATAATTGTTTGTATTTCTTTGGTGTTGGCTGTGATCTCTCCTCTCTCATTCATGATTTTGTTGATTTGGGTCATTTCTCTTTTCTTTTTGATCAGTCTGTCCAGGGGTTTATCAATCTTGTTAATTCTTTCAAAGAACCAGCTCCTAGTTTCGTTGATCTGTTCTACTGTTCTTTTGGTTTCTAATTCATTGATTTCTGCTCTGATCTTTATTATTTCTCTTCTCCTGCTGGGTTTAGGCTTTATTTGCTGTTCTATCTCCAGCTCCTTTAGGTGTAGGGTTAGGTTGTGTATTTGAGACCTTTCTTGTTTCTTGAGAAAGGCTTGTATTGCTATATACGTTCCTCTCAGGACTGCCTTTGCTGTATCCCAAAGATTTTGGACAGTTGTGTTTTCATTTTCATTGGTTTCCATGAATTTTTTAATTCTTCTTTAATTTCCTGGTTGACCCATTCATTCTTTAGTAGGATGCTCTTTAGCCTCCACGTATTTGAGTTCTTTCCGATTTTCCTCTTGTGATTGAGTTCTAGTTTCAAAGCATTGTGGTCTGAAAATATGCAGGGAATGATCCCAATCTTTTGGTACCGGTTGAGACCTGATTTGTGACCTAGGATGTGATCAATTCTGGAGAATGTTCCATGGGCACTAGAGAAGAATGTGTATTCCGTTGCTTTGGGATGGAATGTTCTGAATATGTCTGTGAAGTCCATTTGGTCCAGTGTGTCATTTAAAGTCTTTATTTCCTTGTTGATCTTTTGCTTAGATGATCTGTCCATTTCAGTCAGGGGGGTGTTAAAGTCCCCCACTATTATTGTATTGTTGTCAATGTGTTTCTTTGCTTTTGTTATTAATTGCCTTATATAATTGGCTGCTCCCATGTTCGGGGCATAGATATTTACAATTGTTAGATCTTCTTGTTGGATAGACCCTTTAAGTAGGATATAGTGTCCTTCCTCATCTCTTATTACAGTCTTTGTTTTAAAATCTAGTTTGTCTGATATAAGGATGGCCACCCCAGCTTTCTTTTGGTGTCCATTAGCATGGTAAATGGTTTTCCACCCCCTCACTTTCAATCTGGGGGTGTCTTTGGGTCTAAAATGAGTCTCTTGCAGACAGCATATTGATGGATCTTGTTTTTTAATCCTATCTGATAGCCTGTGTCTTTTGACTGGGGCATTGAGCCCATTTACATTCAGGGTAACTATTGAAAGGTATGAATTTAGTGCCATTGTATTACCTGTAAGGTGACTGTTAACTGTCTGTTGTCTGTGTTCGTTTCTGCTCTTTGCTGCTTTTAGGTTCTCTCTTTGCTTAGAGGACCCCTCTCAATATTTCTTGGAGGGCTGGTTTCGTGTTTGCAAATTCCTTTAGTTTTTGTTTGTTCTGGAAGCTTTTTATCTCTCCTTCTATTTTCAATGACAGCCTCGCTGGATATAGTATTCTTGGCTGCATATTTTTCTCGTTTAGTGCTCTGAAGATATCTTGCCAGTCCTTTCTGGCCTGCCAGGTCTCTGTGGATAGGTCTGTTGCCAATCTAATATTTTTACCATTGTAGGTTACATATCTCTTCTCCCGAGCTGCTTTCAGGATTTTCTCTTTGTCTCTGAGACTCATAAGTTTTACTATTAGATGTCGGGGTGTTGACCTATTATTATTGATTTTGAGAGGGGTTCTCTGTGCCTCCTGGATTTTGATGCCTGTTTCCTTCCTCACATTAGGGAAGTTCTCTGCTATTATTTGCTCCAATATACCTTCTGCCCCTCTCTCTCTTTCTTCTTCTTCTGGGATCCCAATTATTCTAATGTTGTTTCGTCTTATCGTATCACTTATCTCTCGAATTCTGCCCTCATGATCCTGTAGTTGTTTCTCTCTCTTTTGCTCAGCCTCTTTATTTTCCATCATTTGGTCTTCTATATCACTGATTCTCTCTTCTGCCTCATTTATCCTAGCAGTTAGTGCCCCCATTTTTGATTGCACCTCATCAATAGCCTTTTTGATTTCGACTGGGTTAGATTTTAGTTCTTTTATTTCTCCAGAAAGGGTTTCTCTAATAACTTCCACGCTTTTTTCAAGCCCAACTAGTATCTTTAAAGTCATGGTTCTGAACTCTAGGTCCGACATCATACTAATGTCCGTATTGAGTAGGTTCCTGGCTGACAGTACTACCTCTTGTTCTTTTTGCTGAGGTGATTTCTTTCGTCTTGTCATTTTGTCCAGAGGAGAATAGATGAATGAGAGAACGAAATGCTAACAGGTTTACAACGTCCCCAGCAAATATACTGTATACAAATCAGAAAAGACCTGAAACCAGGGGAAAAGAAAGGGAAAGTAAGAAAAAAGAAAGAGAAAAAAAAAGATAAAAACAAAAACAGAACAATACAAAAAAAGCAGAATATGATCAAATATGATCAGGCTAGTGCATAGATCAGTGCCACACACGAGATTTTGGGCGTATTTTGGTCTGTTAGAAAAAAGTGCCTCCTAAAATTTTAAAGGAAGAAAGACATATATGTACAAAATAAGGGTTGATACAATGAAGGGATAGAAGATGACTGTAAAGGTGAAAATTATAAAAGATTTTATAAAAGGACTTGATAAGTTGTTTGAAAAAAGAAAGAAGACTTAAGAAAAAAAAAGAAAAAGAAAAAAGGGAGAGAATGTGATCAGGCAGGAGCCTAGAACAGAGCCATACACTAGTGATTTAGGGTATATTTTGATCTGTTAGAAGAAACTGTATCTCAAAATTTTAAAGAGAGAACAACTTATATATATATGCCAAAAATAAGGGTAACTACTATGAAGGGGTAAAATATGACTCTAAAAATGAAAAATAAAAAGTTTTTTTTAAAGAGATTGATAAGATGTTGGTTGAAAAAGGGAAAAAGAAAAATAAAAAAAAAACAGTTAACAAAAATTAACTTTGATGAACTAATGAATCATGGTAAAAAAAAGCCATGAATTCTATGTGCAGTATTCCCCTAGCGCTGGAGTTCTCCCGTTCTCCTTGATCGGTAAACTTGGTCTTGGCTTGCTGGCTGTTCGTGCTGATCTTCTGGGGGAGGGGCCTGTTGCTGTGGTTTCCACATGTCTTTGCCGGAGGCTGAATTGCCCCGCCCTTGTCGGTCCGGGCTAAGCAAGCTGCTCGGGTTTGATCTCAGGAGCTTTTGTTCCCTGCAAGCTCTTGGTACAGCCTTGGAAGACCAGGGCAAAAATGGTGGCCTCCCAATCTCCACCCGGAGGAGCTGAGAACTCGGGGCCCCGCTCCTCAGTGCGCCACAGAGAAAAGCAGTCACTCCCTTGTCCCCGGTCTCCAGCCGCTCTCCGCGCTCACCCGGCCTGTGACCGAGCATTGCTATCTCTGGCACCCGACCCCGTGTGGAGTCTCCAAACCCAGCAGATCCCTGCGGTGCGTTCCCGCGCTGCTCCTCCCGGGGGAGGGAGGGGAGTCTCCCCGGCTCTGCCGCTTGTTGGGTCCCTGCTGGAGAAGCAGTGGCCCGACTGGGCCGCAGATCACAGTTTATGGCAACCCCGAGCTGAGAGCCCGCGCCTCGGTTCCGTCTCTGCAGCCAGCTTCCCCGCTCCGATACCTGGGAGCTCTGGCGCACTCAGGCACCCCCGGTCTTTCTGTGACCCCAAGGGTCCTGAGACCACACTGTCCCGGGAGGATTCCACCCCCCACTTAGCCACTGCAGCGACGTCCCTCAGCGGAGCCGACTTCTAACAGTTCCGATTTTGTGCTCCGCGGCTCTATCACTTGCCAGAAGTGGCCGACGGAGGCCCCTCCCCCGCCGTCTATCCTCCCAATTATCGCCTCGGATTCACTTCTCCGCACGTCCTACCTTCCAGTAAGTGGTCGCTTCTCTGTTCAGAGAGTTGTTGCTACTCTCCTCTTCGATCTCCTGTTGAGTTCGTAGGTGTTCAGAATGGTTTGATCCCTATTCAGCTGAATTCCTGAGACCAGACGAAATCCAGGTCTCCTACTCCTCCGCCATCTTGCTCCCCCGACTCTAGGTTTTGGCTTGGGTCATGATCTCAGTGTCCTGGGATAGAGCCCTCTGTTGGACTCCACACTCTGCAGAGAGTCTGCTTGAAGATTCTCTCTTTCCCTCTCCCTCTGTCCTCCCGTCCTGCCCCACTCGCGCGCTCTTTCTAAAATAAATACATAAATCTTTTTTTTTTTAAGTAGGAGATAACACACATGTGCGTGCTATCCCACGTATACTTAGAATATCTCTGTAAGGAGAAATGGATCTAATAAAGGCTGTTGCTTCTGGGTGGGTTTAGAGGCAGGGTTCTTGGGTCAGACTATTCTTTTACACCCTTTGAATTTTGAACCAGGTATTTAATTTTTTTAAAAGATTTTATTTATTTATTTGACAGAGACACAGCGAGAGAGGGAACACGAGCAGGGGGAGTGGCAGAGGGAGAAGCAGGCTTCCTGCCGAGCAGGGAGCCCGATGGATGCGGGGCTCGATCCCAGGACCCCGGGATCATGACCTGAGCCGAAGGCAGATGCTCAATGACTGAGCCACCCAGGCGCCCCGATATTTCATATTTTAAAGTGTAAACAAAATTAATGCCTAAAATAGTTAGGAAGACTATAGCAAATGGAAAACAGGTGTCATTCAGTGTGAAGTGGGAACAGCAGGATACCGAAGCGTCTGTTTCTCAGTGCTGTGATCGTCCCTGCAATTGGGCAGTGAGAACTCAAGAAGTCTGTGTTGTTGCGTTCTGTTGCTCTGCACTGTGGGGTATTTTCCAGTGATGGTGGTGGTGGTGGAGAAGGTGCCTACCCCCATCCCCTCCACCAGTCACCCCATTCTGAGATCCAGGCTGCTGACCATCAAACTTTGGGGAAATTGGAGCGAGCAAGCACGTTCCCCATCCCAGTTTACCTCCGGCTCCTGCTGCAGTCCCTCCATCACTGCAGGGAGGTGGTGGCCTCCGTCCCCTTGGTGCAGAAGTTTCCGACTCTCTCAGGACACCCCAGTTCAGATTCCCCAAGTAGTCCTCCCCACTCGTCCCTCAGCCCCCAGCCTTCTGAGAGCTCCGCACTCCTCAAGCTCCTCAGCTTACGGCCAAGATCACTAACGAGACCCTGGGGCTTTGGATGAAGCCAGACCCCTAAATGGGCCCTGGGAAACCTATTAAGTCACTCTTTGCTTATGGCGAGTGTCCCTGGGAACAGAGGTGGAGATCACGGGAGAAGAGGGGGAACGATGTGGTACAGCCGGGATGCCCCCCATTTTCTACCAAGTCCTTCTACAGTCCACTGCTACTTTATGATTTGTATCCACAGAGGAACTGCTATTTGATCTGGGCTGTGAAGAATGAGCAGCTTTCCAGGTGGGGAGGGACGCTCTGATGTGGAGAAGGTGCGCGCGGTCAGGGAGAGGTGGGAGACGGGTGGCACATGCGGGTGTGGACTGCTGCGTGGCTTGTGGGGGAAGGCGTGGCCAGGAGATTGGGGGACCGACAAGGCCTGCGGGGTCTGTGTTGCGATGGCCGGAACTTGCCCTTCTTCCACCCAGGATTCAGGTCACCTACTCAGCCCAGACTGGATCTCTCCCCTCCCAGGCATCACTGCTGGGACGCATATTCCCCCATCCAGGATAGCAGGGTGAGCAAGGCACCCAGACAGCCAAGATGCTGAGGATTTACTTCAGGCTGCCATTTACGGTCTGGTGGCCCCAAGTCTGGCTTGAATGAATGAGTTTTCAAATTTTGGGTTTTTTTTCTCCGAGGATGCCACAGAAGATCGGGTGAGAGTGCCAGAGACTGAGTGCAGAGCCCCTGCTGGAATTCAACTTTATTTTTTTTTAAAGATTTTATTTATTTATTTGACAGGGACCGTGAGCGAGGGAACACAAGCAGGGGGAGTGGGAGAGGGAGAAGCAGGCTTCCCGCGGAGCAGGGAGCCCGATGTGGGGCTCGATCCCAGGACCCTGGGATCATGACCCGAGCCGAAGGCAGACGCTTAATGACTGAGCCACCCAGGCGCCCCAGGAATTCACCAGCTGTAAACCCATGTTTTCAGTAGAGAGGAAATCCCACAAGGAGGGGGCTCTCAGGTCTAAAAGCCTGAGGGACATAGGAGACTGTCCTCCGCTGTCTGTCTCTTTGTCTCTTGTCTGTCTGTCTCTCCATCTCTGTTTCTCTGTCTCTGTCCCTCTCTTCCTTCCTGTCTTTCTTTTTCTCCCTCTCTGTCTCTGTCTGGGCCTCTTGGCCCAGAGCCTGATGAACCCCCAGGGGAGGGATGCTCTGCCAAAGGCGCGTGTCTTCCCTCCCGCTCTGCCTGCCGCTGCCCTCAGCAGTTCCCTCTGCCTGTCCCTCATCGTGTGCCTCGTTCCGTTTCTGCACCTCAGTCTGCTTCCTTCTCTCTCCTCCAGCACCCTTTCCGTTTCCCCCTCGCCTGGGTGGGAAAGCACCCACAGACAAGGCAGACAGAAGAGCACGGACTTCGAAATCAGACAGACCTGGGGACCTCTAGCTAAGGGGAGATGCTGTGTGACTCCCCCAAGTCTCAACTCCTGCATCTGTAAATTAACAGTAATGGTGGCGTGCCTGCCTCACAGCAGCCTCATAAAGATCCAGTAATGCCGGGCATGGGGCGTGTTTAGAGCATGCCTTCAGGGCTGGATGCGTGGCAGTGACTGTGACAGGAGGGGTCATCGCTGTGGTTCTGCTTCCCCCCCCACCCCGCCCCTTGGCGTTTGGAGGGAATACGGGGCTGTTGCCCACAAAGGGAAGTTGGAGGCTATGTCCGTGTCCCCGGGGCAACTTTCCAGGAGGCCTTGGCGGAAGAGCTGCGGGGAGGCTTTGGGGAAGAGAAAGCGAGGCCAGGCACTTGCAGGCTTCAGGGTCTTGGCCTCAGGGCAGAGAGGCCAGGTGACACTGGTCAGCCACCTGCCTCCACCTTCCCGGTCCCCGCACATCCCTGTCTGCCACTCGCTGTCTGATGTCTCCAGAGATCTTCAGCCAGGGCGGAATGTCACCCACACGCGGGGAGCAGGAAGCACAGGCCAGGACTGAGCATGTGCTGATATGTTGGCGATCCGTCCCATACGGTTCCTGCATTTAGGCAGGGCTGTGCCAGGTGCTTTCTGGACCTGCTGCCGGCCCGCCATCATGAGCGAGGAGGCTGCTGGTGCCTCATGAGACTCAAACTCGGAGCTGTCTCTGCTGGTCGGTGAAACAGCTGAGAC
This sequence comes from Callorhinus ursinus, assembly GCF_003265705.2. Lineage (NCBI taxonomy): Eukaryota > Metazoa > Chordata > Mammalia > Carnivora > Otariidae > Callorhinus > Callorhinus ursinus. Next base: position 2,178,462 of record NW_027397132.1, read on the forward strand.
AGAACAGGTGTGTGTGAACCCCATGGCCCTGTTTGTGCCCCTGGGCCATTTTGGCTCCAAGAGACACAAAGGATGGGCTTCTGGGGAGAGAACTATGACGTTACATCCCGGGGCACTCCCAGGGCCCCCCACTGTGCCCTGCACACTGCAAATGGACACACACACGCAGTGGCAAGGCTGGAAAGAGCTGTTTTGATATGTACACACTGGTCTGAGGCTCTTCGAATATCCATAAATGGACGCCAACCGTTAGACCTAGTCTAACGCCTCCCTTACTGATCTAGTGTTCCAGATTCACCTGATGCCCTTCAAAGTCCCGCATAGGTTCTTGAAACATCAAGATATCTTTAAAAAACAGCTTACCTTAGGCGTGCAAGCATAACCACACACACACAACTTTCGGTAGAACCGTGCAATATCAGAACTTGAAGAAACTCTAAAGGTCATCTGGTCCAAGTCTCCTCTCACAGGGGAGGAACCAGACTGATACGTGGTGGCCCGCTCGCCGTCACACAGCAGATGGTCGGGGACGGGGTTCGCGGTTCACAGGCGGTGCGTCGGCGTGGGCTCTGTAGAAATGGCCTCGAGGCACCAGCAGCCTCCTGTGAGGAGAGGGAGCACGGGTTAAAGAGGAAGGAGCAGCTAGAGGGAGGATGGGGTGTGCACAGCCGCATCAGCACTGGCCTCAGGGCCATCCACTGCGTGCTTATGCACTGAGGCCGGGAGGCAGCCATTCGGCCTGGCCAGCTGAGGCTCCGTGGGGACGGTGAGCTTGACTGAGGCTTCTGAGCGGTGCAGTTTTAAGGACTGGGGTGTGTGAAGAGAAAGATAAGAAGAATATGCCTCTTAGTTGAGTGAATGAAGGGGACAGCAGGATCTCTGACGGCGGGGCGGCCAGCCCAACAGGACTCTGGTAGTTTGGGGGGGCACCGGCCCTGAAGATTTCCGAGAGCATGGATCCCCTCTCGGGATGAGACTGATGACACATGCTGAGGAGCACTTTAGGGGAGGAACCAACAGAAGGTGGGGACAACTGTCTATCGCCAAGGGGTGAGGGCTTTCCAGGACCAGAAACTCAGGGACATCATAGGGACACAGACACAGACAGGAGGCATACCTTTGGGAGAAATGGGGATTAATCCCCTCGCTTACAATAATTCAGCAAACAACAGACATGACTCAAACATTCCATTCCCGGAGCCTGAGTTTAGTGGAGTTGCCAGGACAACGGTGGGATGGGAGGTTGACACCTGGGAGGCAGGGGTCCTCACCCACACGTAGCGTGTGATGTCAGCCCAGCTCTTCCCCGTAAGGAATGTGGGGACTGCAGGGCGTCCCAGGAAGCCCCCTCCCCCCATGTGCAGGGACAGGTCTGCTCAGGACGGGTGAGTCACGCTCTCCACATGGAGCCCGTGGTACCAGCATGCGGGAGACAAAGCCGGAAGTCACACTGTAGGGGACTTCGGACATAACCCCGGGGGCAAAGAAGGGAGAGTTAAGCCAAGAATTGTCAGCTGACATTTGGGGGTCATTCAGGTGGGTGGTGCTGGAGGCAGGAGCGCAGGCTGGGGTCCACTGTGATTACTGGGGGGGAGAGGAAACTGGACAGGTGAGAGAACAGGGGAGCACTCCGGGAGGTGTGTGGTGCACCTGCCCAGTCTTCCTGTGGGGTACAGGAGGGGGGGCTCATCCACAGTGACTTCTGACTCTGGAAAGGGGTCCGGGGCTAGCTCCATTCACAGGAGGTCGAGGAAGTTTCCTCGAGAAATGACGCCGTAGTTCGGGACAGCTTGAATTGGAAGTGTGGGCGGGGCGTGTGGGTGGCAGTGCTGAGGGTCTTCAGCTCGGAGAAGGCAGGGGGTCTGCGGGGGGGCCGGGGCTGGACGTCGCAGCTTGGGCCTCGGGCGTGTCCGCCATAACACGGGGCAGGTGCGCATCTTCCCCGGGACGGAGCCAGAGAGAAGAGGCAGGCCCAGGATGACCATGGGAGTGTCCTGAGTCCAGCTGAGGGGAGAGCGGGAAAATAGAAGTAAGACAACAGCCAGGGCAGGTGAGGACAGGAGGGCGTGTGGTCGGTCCATCCGCAGAGAGCCCCGGCCCCGGGCGCGTGCAGGGGTAGGACGGGCCTCTGCAGGCAGGAGACTCTGCTGCTGCTCCAGCCCCTCACCCGGGACTCTGTCCCAGGAGCAACCATCTCCATACCCCGGAACCAGCCGCTCGGGAAAGCCTGTCTCTTCAGAAATCTGACCCCTCAGGCCACTGTCCACTCAGGTGTCCATCCCCACCTTCCTCCCTGAAGGCTGGCCCCTCGGGTGCAGGGGCTGCGGGCTCAGAATGCTGGCCAAACCCGGGGGCTGGGTGGACAGGTGTGCAGAGACACCTGGGTGCCTGGAAGAGCATGGGGCATGGAGGCCAGAGGGAGAGCAGGGGGTGGCTCCAGGCTTCTGAATTCCTGGGGGACACTGGGCTGGGGACAACAAGGGGCAGAGAGCACTGGCTTGGGGAGAAAGGCCGGTGTCCCCGGTGGAGGGGGTGTGGGGACCATCTGTGTGTTTTCTGGGAGGCATGTGTCACCGCGACCCTCCTCTCTGGCCCATGCACCTGTCCTCCCACAGGTCCCGACATGAGCCCCTGGCCCGAGTCCAGCTGGACCACCCCGCAGGAGTTCGTGATCCTGGGATTCTCCGGGTAGCCCCACGGGCTGCAGCAGCTGCTTTTCGCCTTCCTCCTGCCGCTCTATCTGGCCACGCTGGCCGGAAACCTGCTCATCCTGGGCCTGGCTGTCGTGGACCCTGCCCTGCACACTCCCATGTACTTCTTTCTGGGGGCACTTGTCCACTGTGGAGGTGGCCTACACGCTGGTGCTGACCCCACACATGCTCGCCAGCTTCCTGCTGCCGCCGGGGGGCCAGGTGGTGGCCCGATCCACCTGCGCTGCCCAAATGGGCCTCTTTGTGGCCCTGGGCGGCTCTGAGGGCCTGCTGCTGGCCGCTATGGCCCTGGACCGCTACCTGGCCATCTGCCGCCCCCTCTACTACCCCCATCTCATGACCACGGGGCTCTGCTGGTGCCTTCTCGCCTCCTGCTGTGCTGGGGGCTCTGTCCTGGCCTTGGGGCTCACCATGGCCATTTTCCAGCTGCCCTTCTGCCAAGGGGCCTCAGTCGACCACGTCTTCTATGACCCTCCCGGCGGTGTTGGTGCTGGCCTGTGGGAACCACCAGCTGTAGGAGCAGGTCCTGCTGGCAGCTTGCCTGTTGCTGCTTGTGCTGCCCCTGGCCCTGATCCTGCTGTCCTACATCAGGGTGCTGGTGGTCATCCTGGGCGCCGGGGGGTCTGCAGGCCACCACAAGGCCTTCAACACCATGGCGTCGCACCTCACGGTGGCTGTGCTTCACTACAGCTGCGCCACAGCCATGTACGCCAGGCCCCTGAGTGGCCACTCCCTCAAGGAGGACAAGCTGGTCTCGCTCATCTACATCAGCTTCACACCGCTGCTCTACCCCGCCATCTACACGCAGCGGAATCGGGATGTGCAGCGCGCCCTGCAGCGGGCGGTCAGCAGCAGGACGGCAGGGTCCGTCCCCCAGGCTGACATCAGCTAACGGTGTGAGCCAGGTGGTGTCTGTCCTGAAATTGCCCTCATTGAGGGGAACCTCACCATTCCAGAGCCCTCTGTGGCTCCCCGGGACGGGCTGGACAGAAACCTGAGTACGGCGTATCAGGACTCCAAAATCGGACCTCAGCCTAGTTCTTTGGCATCTGTGGACATTTCAAGCTGAACAGTTCTCGTTGGTGGCCATGCACTGTGGGATGTTCCGCGGCCCTTGTCTCTGCCCAGTAGATGCCAGTAACACACCACTGCTCCCCCGCAGTTGAGATGACCAAAACTGTCACCCAACATGGCCAAATGTCACCTGAGGGGCAAGGTCAGCCCTGGTGGAGAACAGCTGCGCTGAACTCTGGCCACACAGTATCCGCTGAAGAGAAACGAGTGCTCCTATACAAGAAGTTTACGGCTGCGTTATTGGTAACAGACAAAAACTGGAAACGAGCCAAATGTTCATGGACATGGGCTAGACACAGAGATGGGGCGCCTGGGTGGCTCCGTTGGTTGGGCGTCTGACACTTGATGTCGGCTCAGGTCATGATCCCAGCATCATGAGTTCAAGCCCCACATTGGGCTCCATGCTGGGAGTGGAGCCTACTTTAAAAAAAGCAGGGGGGGGGCACCTCAGTGACTCCATTGGTTAAGCATCCAACTCTTGATTTTGGCTCAGGTCATGATCTCAGGGTCATGAGATCGAGCCCCTACGTTGGGCTGCACACTGGGTGTGGAGTCTGCTTAAGATTCTCTCTCTCCCTCCCACTCTGCCCTTCCCCCGCCCCACTCTCTTTCTCTTAAAAAGAAAGAAAAAAAAAGAATAGACACCAACAACCTGTGGCATATTCATGTGAGGGAATTGTACACAGCAATGAGAAAGAGAAGTCTTCCTGTTGGCAGACACAAACAGACATAATACTGAGTATGAGAAGCAAGACACCGAATGCCTCCCTGCTCGTAAGACCAATGACAGACTCATCTGTGGTGGTTGATATCATAAGAGGGGTCACCTGGGAGAAGGGTCTGGGTGGGCATGGGCCCCACTGGAGAAGTTCCGTATTCTGATCTGGCTGGGAATGACATGGGTATCCGTGTGTGCAAATCTTCATCCAGATGCTTACTTCAGATCTGAGCACTTTGCTGTCCCTAAAATAAACCACAGCTGGTTCAACCGTTGCCAAGTAAGGCAAGCCGTCGGGACCGCCGTGCCCTTGCTCGTGCTGCTTTATTTCCCTGGTACTCTCTTCCTCTCGTTCCACCTACAAAAACGCCTTCCTCCTCTCAATGACAATGGCTGCGACTCCTAAATATAATTTCAGCATCTGCTTCACTTCCCGCTCACCTACCCACACCTCCCACGCAACTATACAGTGAGCTCTTTAAAGCCAGACCTTAGACCCTGTTCTAGTTCCAGATCTGTGAACTTGGTAGTTCTTGATAAGTATTTGATGGGAGGAACAAACCATAGACGAGCTCCTGGGTTCTCTGGGGGTCTTACATATGGGCTATAGGCCCAGGGCATAGCATAGCTCTGGAGTCCTACGAAGGGCAAGAATCTGTCAGACCGAGTCCTCCTCTGGGGTCTGTTCTCAGTGTCAGAGCGGGCTGACAACCTCAGCTGGCAAATTCTTGGGCCCAATTTACCAATCAATGCAAGGAGCCTCAGAAGCTGCGGGCTTGTAACTTGGCATCCTAACTGCATTCAGAAAACGCAGCAGACCTGATTGTACCAGGGCCCGAGTCCCAGATGGTGCAGGAGGGAGCTCTTCTGAAAAACATCCCCCCCGCCCTACAGAGTCCCATTCAGACACCGGAATTCTGAGGCGCAGAATCAGTGCAGGTGGATCTTGCCCACCTGGCCCCTTGGCGGGAAAATGGCCCACCTACAGGGGCTGCCTCGGAGCCCAGGAAGAAGGGAATATGTGCAGGCCATGCGCGGCTTCAAGAATTGGTCACCAGCTGCCTCAGACGACTCGTGATGGGGTCTCCGTCCTTCCATCCGCCCACCCACCTGCCCATGCCACCTGCTTTCTCACCTCCTGTGTCTCCCTCAGGCCAGTGCTAGGAGGTGAACGGGATGTCCCAATGTGCACAGAAGTTCTGGCTGGAGGCCCAAGATGCGCCACCTCTCCCCCAAATCCACCAGGTAGACAGTCTTGTATTCTGAAGGGGCACCCGGTGCTCAGCTGTCGGTGGTTGTGCGCGGGGCTGATTTTGCTCCAGCTGGGCTCCGGAGCTGGGGTTAGGCTCAGGAGGGGCGCTCCACCAGCAATCCTGCGACACAGGCTGCACCCCATTAGAGTGGGAGCCACAACCGAGGAGCCATCTGCATTTGACCAGCTCACAGGCCTCCCTGGGGCGAAGGCAGGGGTGGGTGTGGTTGATTTGGAGTCTGAGCTGTCACCGGTTCATCTCAGGCGGGGACAGGGTGCACCTGTGTCTGCGGCAGTAGCCCTGGGTCCCTGGGTCCCCGTGAACGGTTAGGCACGGTGGGCCCCTGGCCACATCTCCTGGGGCGGGCAGCAGGTCAGAGCCGGCTGGCCCTCCTAACCCCCCCTCCCCCCGTTGCACAAAGGCTTTTAGAACATGGCGAGTCTTGAGACGCATAAAATTTCGAGTTTTGGGTTCTTTTTTCATTTATTTATTGAGATATAAGTGACATGTAACATGACATTGATTTCAGGTGTACAACACGACTCTATAGATGTGCATATCGTAAAATGATCACAGGAAGTATAGTTAACATCATCTCACATTTGCCACATTTCCCCCCTTGTGATGAGAACTTTAAAGATTGACTCTCTTAGCAGCTTTCAAACACGCGATAGTCTCCAGTTTCTGATTCTCTACCATCCCCCATCTGACCTTACAGACTCTTACTGGAAAGATCTGCAGTGGATGTCCCCCTGTGGCCACTTCCCTCTCTGGGGTGTCCCAGTCGGCCTCCCTAGGGTAGGAGTGACTTGCAGCAACGTGACAGTGACAGGTGGACCCCCAGGCCCCCAGTCCTGAGGCGTCGGCACTCTGCAGGGTGACCAGCCCAGGGCCACGTCTGTGATCTTTGACTTTAGCAAGGAGGTTGCTAACTTGCTCGGGCCTTGTAGGTGGCGCTTGGACCACTGACATTAGGCCACTAGATCCTGTGCGACCATGTGCCAAGGGTGGGATCCACAATATCCCACGGGGTCAAGGGACAAAGTGTACAGCAACAGAGGGAGCGCAGGCCCCGCCGCATCTGCCTTTGCAGGGAGCTATGCCTTCCCCGAGCGTGAGGGCCCCTATGGTGCCAGGCAGGACTGGGAGTCCCAGGGCCACTTGTGAGCACAGCTCGCAGGGAAGGGGAATCCCTCTGGCCTCTAAGGGCACACGGGGTCCGGCAGGGTCGCCACTCCTGTCCTGGCCATTACCCCATGCAACAGGTCCTCAGAGTCTCGGCCGGGCGGGTGCTCAGAGTGGGGAAGCTCGCTCGAAATCCAACACCTGCTGGGGGAACTAGCCCTCTGCGGGGCGTTAACAGGTGAAAGGCAGACCCGCAGCATCTCAAAGCAGCCCCCGTGGCCATCCTCCCAGGTCCAGGAGGACTCTGGTTGCTTCTTTCCCAGCTCGCACTTTGGGATGGAAAGAAGCAGCACTCTGCATGATCAGTAGCCGCAGAGCAAAGCCAGCACCCACGGAGGCCAGCAAGCGTGGGCCCCCCAGAGGGGACGGCCTGTTCCTGTGGCCAGTTGTTATGACTTTATTAAACTAACACTTGTTAAGGTGGTCAGCAGGTTCGACAGCAGGCCACAGGAGAAATGGAAACAGAGATGTTTATTAGTCACAGGGCCCCGGTGGGAGGGGAGGAGTACACAGCAGGCCTGGAGGGGCCACATGCGACGGCAAGGCAGAAAGCAGACAGAGACTGGACCTGGGGCACGTGACTTTATTAGGGTCCATCTGCTAGGACCACGCTGGTCAATGCAAACCAGAAAAAAGCAGGGTTTAGGTAAGCGCCACAGGGGTCTTGGCTAAGGAGCACATCAGGCCGACAGGCGCTGGCGAGCAGGGGAGTCTGCAACTCGCAAGATGTGGGAGAAGCCACATGGGGACCGCACATCTGCTGGCGGCCTTGTGGCTGCAATCAGGGGGCCAGCATCAGGGTAGGGTCCCCGCAGACCGCTAGGCCAGACAACGCGGGGGCGGAGCAGCTTAGCCAGCTCTCGACAGGTGTGTATCTAAGATGCGAATTCACCGCTTATCCACCCGGGCATATGCTGTGCTGCCTGAATCTGTGAGCTCACGTCTTGTCAAATCCGAGCTGGGTTTTCTTTGAATATTTACTTGTCTTCCTCTAGTCTTTTAAGAACTCCTCACTCTTCTCGTTTTAATCTAGATGATTCTCTGTAGACTGACTCCTAGGAATCTGCTTTGCTCTACTCTATTCACTTTCTCTGCAGCTGAGTATATCGCCTACCGTTGGGCTTTCCGCTCAGCATTTTGATGTTCACGTTGCAATGCCTGTATTTCTGTGTGTTCCCCTTTCCAAAGAGAGCAGTTATCTGGCTTTGTGCCTTGCTCTCATGTGGTTTTAAGTTTTTGCTTTTAATCATTTGTGAAGGTAGTTATTTTTATAGAATTTTGTGTTTCTATGACCCTAAAATCCTGGACATTATTTTGCTCGTGTCTGTTGACTCTCTTGCTGTGGATTGGTCCTTCATGTTGTGCAGTTTGGGATTATGAAGTCATGTTGGGTTTGTATGTCAGAAGCCTGACAAATGTGGGTTGAGGGTGTCTCCCTCCAAAATGTATTTTGTTTGCTTCTGTCATTTGTTTCAAAGACAGGGAAATTTCTATATTGACTGGTTAGTTTTAAGACTGGGACAGGAATAGGGGAAATTCCAAATTCTGAGTCACATGGGATGCTGGCCAGGGCTCATGAATCATCGGGGTAAATCTTTCCCCACTCTGCCTTGTGTGCCCCAAGGCCTCGCCTCATGTCCTCCTTTGGTCTCGAACACCCAAGCTTCGGGGTAAACCCAGTCAAACCCACAGGGCAGCTACAGCTTCGGCCCTCCACCTGCATCTTTGGCTCTCCGTTCAGCTTACCTCGCTGGCACCCGGAGACTCCACTGGTTTTCTTGCCAGCTGAACTATGCATTTAAAAGAATGTTATCTATTACTGGTCACCATTTCTGGTCGTTTACGGTGGAATGGCTTTTGCCTCAGGTGGGCCACCATTTTGCCAGAAAAGGGAGTTCTAACCTTACACAAAATGAAACCTAATTATGAGCCAGTTGGTGGAGGGATCCTCAGGAGATGTCATGAAATCGCTGGTTTTCAGATCCAGCAAGTAAACAAAAAATGGAATGGGATGTTGGTATGATGTCTGGAGTCCTGGTTTAATAATAAGCTCTTATTGTTCTGGGCATAGTGTACATCACAGAGATGAAAAGGTATGATTTCATGTGAGACATCCTGATAGAGGTCATTCTGTATATTCCGGTGTGTATGCCTAACAAGTTCACACTTATGTTCAATTACCAATGTGGCTTAAAAATAAATCAGATTCTTTCTAGGCAGCATCCTCAGGAACATAACCCCTACATGCTCCCTGGGATTGCTCTGATGTTTATTAGATCTGTTGTCTTAATGATTTAATTTATTCACAGACTTCAAAGCTCCATAGCCACAGTTAATGCAGATAGATAGACTTTATAATGAGGCATAGCCTATAAAAATATATCACTCTAGAGCATCATTACCCTCCTGTCATGGTTTTAAGAGACAGGCTCTTCCTAATTCTCCAGACTGGTCGAATTTCACCTCGGTATGCATCCCTTGCACACCCATGGCACTGGACTTCCTGCGGAAGGGTTTTCCACACTCACAACATCCAGAGGTGTGACATTCGTGGACGTTCCATGACTCGGGCCGAAGCCCAGCTCTCCTTTCACCCGTACAGCTTCTCCCGGGTGTGGATTCTGTGGTGGCGGATGAGGTTGGCCTTCTGGGAGAAGGTCTTCCCACACTCGGAGCACTCGTAGGGCTTCTTGCCCATGTGAGTTCGCTTGTGTATAATGAGGCAGGAGTTCTGCGAGAAGGCTTTCCCACACTCGCTGCACTTGTACGGCTTCTCGCCCGTGTGAGTCCTCTGGTGCAGGATGAGGTGCGACTTCTGGAAGAAGGCCTTCCCACACTCGCCGCAGCCGTAGGGCTTCTCCCCGGTGTGGATGCGGTGGTGGATGATGAGGCACGACTTGCGCGAGAAAGACTTCCCGCACTCTTTGCAGCCATAGGGCTTCTCCCCCGTGTGAGACCGGTGGTGCTCGATGAGGCGGGACTTGTGGGAGAACATCTTCTCGCACTCGGAGCACTTGTAGGGCTTTCCTCCAGCAAGAGCTGCAGCAGGCACCGACAGGCTCGTCTTCTGAGATGGCGTTGTCCTGCCGCGGCCGTCTCCCCTGGGTTTCTCTCTGGGGTGACCTCCACGGCTAACCCTGCAGCTGAGCCCCTGTGCCCCGTGCGCAGAGGGCTGCTTGCCCCCGTGCACCCCCAGGTGTGCACTGAGTTCCGATTCGCAGGAGAAGCCTTTCCCACACTGCGGGCACCTGTGGGCTCTCTCGGCGCCGCCAGCTCCCCGGTGGGCACTCAGGGCCTGGTCCTGGTGGAGGGCTTTCCTGCACTGGTCACACTCACGAGGCCGCACTCCGGAAGGGGGAGTTTCGAGCTTGGAGTAGAGAAACAAGTTCCCCTGTCCGTCACACTCAAATCTCCTTCTCGCAAGGTAGGCATTGGGACTAACATCCACTTTGCACGGCAGACTCATTCCACACGAGTCACATGTATGGACCTGTTGTTTTGAAGGAGCAAGGTCTGTGTCCTGACAGACTGTCTTTTCAATTGTGTCACCCTCACGGTGCCCTTTCTTGGTTGGTTCTTGCTTGTCTAGGAATGTAACGTGCCTCAGAAGTTTGTCTTGGTGTTCCTGTTGTCTACCTACTGGATGGCCAACTTGCAAAATTTCTTCTAAGGAAAAAAAAAAAATGACACAAACTTGTTAATCTTTCCGGGATCACGTCGCAGAACTACATGACTTCAGAAACACTTAGGAGGGAGATTAACTTTGTGGTTGCAGACCTCATTGCCGAGAATCAGTCATCACAATCGTGAGCCAAACACGTCCTAGTACCTCAGCTTTTTTTTTTTTTTTTAAAGATTTACTTATTTATTTTAGAGAGCCAGTAAGCATGCGTGGGAGAGCCAGAGGGAGAGGGAATCCCAAGCAGACTCCACACCGAGCACGGAGCCCAACACAGGGCTCGATCGCACAACCTAAGCTGGAATCAAGAGTCGGGTGCCCAGCTGACTGAGCCACCCAGGCGCCACATCCCTTGGCATTTGAAAGGAAAAAAGGGGATAAAACACGGACACTAAATATAAGTAGCTTTGCTACTAACGAGTATGACACAGTCAATTGGGAAGAAGATGAAGACACACAAGTAAAAGGGAGTGAGAGAAAAACCGGAAAGATAGTGGGCATGTTGCTGTCCACGTCACTGTGGCAAACATGCTAAGATTCTTAAATGTCAGATTCTGCATCCCGTGCTTGGATCCTCATTTGCTTTTAGCTTCTTTTACATTTTAAACCACAAACTGTACCTGTGTTTCACCTCTCACACCCACAACCAAAGCAACCAAGGAGCTCCTCGGTTTAGAAATGTTGAAGTTCCTTGAGTCCCATAGCTGAATTCCTAAGGGACAAAATCAATGCCTACTGATCTTCCACCCTGCCTACACCAGGGTGTTCTGGGTTGGGACCCAGCTAGGGGGTGTTTTTAAAGCTCCCTAGGTGATTCTGGTGTGCACCCCTGATTAGTAACAATGTCCCTGAAACAAATGCTTGATAAAAGACCCTGGAAGGATAAAAGGTCCTGGAAGGAGGAGGGAGTTAGTCAGTGTCCATGATGTGTGTCCCACAGAATAAGGACAAATAAGATAAATGCTCTTCTCCCCATGGGATTATACTGGCGTGGGGAGAAAGGAGTTTCATTCATGACCTATTAAGGCAAATGGGGCCATATTACATGTTTTGAAAGAAGAGGCATTTAAAGTCACATAAAAGGGAGAGATTAAGTTTTTGAGGCATTTCACAGTAAAAGAAAAGACAACAAAAATAAAAATGAGGGGCACAAAATAAGTTATTTTAAAATAGTGGCAATCTACAAATCCCTGAAAACATGGGAAAGTCTGTTTCGTAACCATGCGAGAAATCAGACTGAAGATTCTAGAGAAAAACTGAGCAAGCAAGGTCTCAGATGGGGACAGTCGAGTCGAATAAAAGAATAAATAAAAACAGGTCTTTCTCTAAAACCCAGGGAAAGGAGAGTGATCATGTAGTGATGTGTGATGTGTGTAGGTAGCAGGAGTCATTTGGGGCAACTCAAGGTCTCAGGCCAAACGTCCACAGCTGCTTGCAAATATCCAAGGTCTGAAACAAAAACACACCCGAAGTTCTGCTCTGTGACCAACCGGATGTCCACTGCTGCCCCCCCACCGCCCAGGGCCCCCTGGCTGCAAGCTGCTCCTCTCTCACCTGGAAAGCTCCATCTGAGGATTTCTTCCTCCTCCATCCATGGTTCTTGCCCTTGCTCCAACCTGGAGATCACAGCTGGTTTGGTGACTTGACACCCTGTTGATGAGAAATATCCCTGGTTATGAGGATTTATGCTGAGCCACTTGGGCCATCTAAGGAAGCAGAAGGTTTGGGTGGCTCAATGAACATTTACATCTTGGTTGAAGAAGGGGTATCTCGTTTGGGAGATAAATTCACAAATGAAGTGGGTGAGATGAGAGCCAGACTTGTTGACAACTGAAACCCAAGGCCAAACCATGCTTAGTCCTTCAGAGGTTTTGCATAACTGAGAAAAGAAAGGAGTTCAGACAGACAGACAGAACCAGGAAACACGGGAAGCTCTCCTCACCTACTGAGACCAGGTGGCTGTAGTTCTCCAGCATCACGTCCCGGTACAGTGTCCTCTGTGTGGGGTCCAGCTGCTGCCATTCCTTTCGGGTGAAGCCCACGGCCACGTCTCTGAATGACAGTGACCCCTGGAACAACATGTTTCTGATTAATCTGGAATGCCTGGCACAGAGTACCATGGCAAAGGTGTAGAGGTGGTGGATCTTACCACCGTCGATGTCAGGTTTCCCCATGTTAAGTGATTTAGGAAGCTTAGCATGCCCCTAACTCTGTACTACATTTTATGGAAGAGAAGAAAAAGATCATTAGAAAAGATCTCACTCCTGGATCTCTATTTATTTATCCATTCATTCATTCAATGCGTGAACATCTACAGATTTGGTAGGTTAATGGCATTCCACCTGGTGCTTGGGGTTGAAAGCTGAACGCAACATTACTCCTGCTCTAAAGGCATTCAGAGTCTGGTGGAGTGAGATAAACATAAGACTTCCGTATGGTATGATTACACCAGAGGCTATGATGGAAGTATATTAAGGACAGAACAGACACAAAGACAGCAGTCAAATTCAATGTCCCGATGTCAAGTTAAGCTTCACTGGAGGCTGCCTTTGAGCAGAATCATGAAAGATCAACAGCATGTCCTGATGTCTGAAGGATATTTTCTATCAAGAGGCATAGCATGAGCAAAGGCAAGGAGTCACAAAAAAAATCTGGTAGGAATTGCAAATACTTGGGAATGACAATGTAGAATATAATGTGTGTGTATGTGTGTGAGAGAGTGAGAGAGAATAGAGAGAGCGTGCAGATTACAAGACAAAGGGTTTTTCTCCTATAAGGCAATGGGGACTCCCATCACGGTATTTAAGGAGGGGAGCTACAAGAGATGATGGGATGTAGAAAAAGGTAGGGAATCACTGGGGGAGAATAAGTAAATAAAATTAGGACACAATTATAATCAATGACATGAGATATGGTCAAAATTAAGGTAGCAACAAGAGGAAAACAGAGAAAGGATTCCACAAATGCAGAACAGGGCTTGGCTCTCTTTCCCCTTCTCCTTCATCTTCTCTCTCTCTGTACGAATTAAGGACCAAAACACCAAATTAATTTATATTGAATGTGGTAATACTGTAACAGTGTGTAAATCACTTTTAACACAAGTATGGAAGTTAAAAGGCAAAAACATAAGAATAACTATAATCAGATTAATGGAAACACAATATAAAAGTAAAATCTGACCTAAATAACAAAGTATGAATGTGTGAGGAAGTAAAGTGTAGAGTTGCCATATGTGATTGAAGTTATCAGGCTAAAAGAGATGGCTAAAACTAAGAAATGTTTAGTGCAAGCCTCATGGTAACCACACCAAAAAAAATCTGTAATAGATACACAAAAATAAAGAGGAAAGAATCAAAACATATCACTACAAGAAATCCTCAAACCACAATAAAGACAAGAGAGGACGAAAGGAACAAAGAAACTACAGAACAGAAAACAATGAACAAAGTGGCAATAGTAAGTCTTTACCTACTGGCAATTACTTTAAATGTAAATAAACTCAGCTCCAGAAATTGAAACACATAGCGTGGCTGAATGGGTAAAAAAAAAAAAAAAACAAGACCCAATTATATGCTGTCTACAAGAGACTCACTTTAGACTTCAGGACACATACTGGGTAAAAGTGAAGGGGTGAAGAAAGACATTCCATGCCATGCAAAGGTAATCAACGGAGAGCTGGTCTGGCTATACTCGTATCAGACAAAATAGCCTTTGAGTCAAATACTGTCACAAGAGACAAAGTCCTTTTATAGTTAAGAAAGGGTCCATTCAACAGGAAGATATAACATTTTTAAATACATATGCACCCAACATCAAAGGACCTAAATACATAAAGCAAACATTGACAAATCACAAGGGAGAAACAAAATATTATAATACTAATAAGAGACTTAAACAGCCCACTCTCAATAATGGATAGATTGTCTAGACAGAACATCAACAAGAAAACAGCAGAAATGAGCAACACGATAGACCAAATAGTCTTAAAAGATATTTACAGAACCTTCTACCCAACAGCAGCAGAATACTCATTCTTGTCAAGAGCACACAGAATGTTCTCCAGGACGGATCATAAGCTAGGTCACAAAACAAGTCTTAACAAACTTAAGAAGACTAAAATCATTCCAAGTATCTTTTCTAATCACAATGAAATGAAACTAGAAATCAATAATAGAAAGGGAAAAATTCAAAAATATTGGAAATTAATATATTCTTAGATATCACTGGGTCACAGTAGAAATCAAAAAGGAGGGCGCCTGGGTGGCTCAGTTGGTTAAGCGTCTGCCTTCGGCTCAGGTCATGATCCCAGGGTCCTGGGATCGAGCCCCGCATCGGGATCCCTGCTCAGCAGGGAGCCTGCTTCTCCCTCTCCCACTCCCCCTGCTTGTGTTCCCTCTCTCACTGTGTCTCTCTCTGTCAAATAAATAAATAAAATCTTTGAAAAAAAAAAAAGAAATCAAAAAGGAAATTGTATTATCTTAAGACAGATGAAAACACAACAGACCAAAACTTAAGGGATACAGCAAAAGCAGTACTAAGAGGGAATTTTGTAGAAATGAACACCTACGTTAAAAAAGAAAAAAGATCTCAAATAAACAATCTAACTTTGCACCTCTAGAAAAAGAACAAACTAAGCCCCAAATTGGCAGAAGGAAATAATAAAGATTAGAGCAGAAACAAATGAGATAGGGAATAGAAAAAAATAAAACTAAGAGTGGGTTTTTTGAAATGATAAAATTGACAAACCCTTAGCTAGACTAAGGGAAAAAAAAGAAGACTGGAATAAATAAAATCAGAAATGAAAGAGGGGACATTACAGTTGATGCCACAGAAATAAAAAAGAACTATGATATACAATTCTATGCCAACTAATTGGACAACCTAGAGAAAATAAACACAATTCATAAAAAAAAAAAATACAACCTACGAATACTGAATCAAGAAGATGCAGAAAGCCTGAGCACACCGGTAACACATAAAAAGAATGACGAAGTAACCAAAAAACTCTTAACAGAAAAGCCCAGGACCTTCATGAGTGAATTCTACCAAAAATTTAAACAATAGTACCAATCCTTCTTAAGTTCTTCCAAAAACAGAAAAAGAGGGAACACTTCAAATTTGCTCAATGAGGCCAGCATCACTCTGATACCAAAACTAAAGACATCACACAAAAGAAGACTATAGGCCAATAACCCTCATAAACATAGATGCAAAAACCCTCAACAAAATATTAGCACATCAAATTCAACAGCACAGTAAAAGGATCAGACACCATGACTAAGCAGGGTTTATCCCTGGGATGCAAGGATGGTTCAACACATGAAAATCCATGGGAGACACCACATTGACAGAATAAGGATAAAGATCACAAAATCAGCTTAAGAGCTGCATAAAAAGCATTTTGCAAACTTCAACACCCTTTCACGATTAAAAGCTCTCAGCAAAAATAGAAAGAACTTATCTCAACATGATAAAGGCCATTTATGAAAAGCCCAGAGCTAATATACTCAGTCGTGAAAGCTTTCCCTCTAAGACCTGGAACAAGGCAAGGGTGCCCGTTCTTGCCTCTCCGATTCAACACAGTACTAGAAGTCCGGCCAGAGCAATCCAGCAAGAGAAAGAAAGAAAAGGCATCCAAATCAGGAAGGAAGAAGTAATGCAGCAGCATTCACAGTAACTTAGAGATGGAAAACACCTAAGTGTCCATCAGTGGATGAACGGATGATGTGGTGTATACATACTATGGAATACCGGCCACGAGAGAGAAGGAAATCCCTTCATTTTGGACAACACGGATGGACCTGGAGGACATTATGCTTAACAAAATAAATCAGACACAGGAGGACAGATACTGCATGACCTCACTTTTATGAAGGCTCTAAAATGGCCGAACTCCTAGAACTAGAGAGCAGTGCAGTGGGTACCAGGGGCTGGGAGGGGCAGGGCAATGGGAAGGTGTTGGTTAGGGACTCAGTGTTTGCTATGGAAGATGGGGAAGCTCTGAAGATCTACCGTACAGCATAGTGTCTATAACCACCCTGTATTGTGTACTTAGAAATTTGCTAAGAGGGCATATCTTATGTTAAATGCTCCTGCCACAAAAAGAAAAAAATACATACATACAATACATACATCAGAAAGGGGGCTGGAGGAAACTTTTGCAGGTGATGGATTTAAGTCTGTGGTGATGGTTTCATGGATGCACACTTATCTCTAAACTCATCAAGCTGTGCCCCATTTGCATGTCAATAATACCTCCATAGAGTGGTTTTAAAAAACAGAATTTTCTAGTCACCTTTTAAGTAAAAAAGGAAATGAATTAATTTTAATAAGATCTTTTAGTCTAATATATCCAGAATATTATCATTTCAATATAGAATTATTTTAAAATTACTGATACACTTTTCATTCTTTTTCATACCATATATTTGAAACCTGGTGGGTGTTTTCCACTTTACAGTACATCTCAATTCAGACACTATATTTCCAGTTTCACTTTCATGAAATGTAGTCCTCTAAAAACAACAAACTTGTCTTTGATGGGAAAGTATTTTACTCTGATTCCGTTTTAAATGGCGCCTGGGTGGCGCAGTCGATGCAGTTGAGCGTCCAACTCTTAGGTTTCAGCTCAGGTCTCATCTCAGGGTCGTGGGTTCAAGCCCCACATCGGGCTCCATGCTCCACACTCAGCGTGGAGTCTGCTTGGGTTTCTCTCTCCCTCTCTCTCGGATAAATAAATAAATCTTTAAAAAATAAGAATAAAATTTAAGTGGAAATGAAAAATTCAGGTCCCCCGCCCCACTAGCCACTCTTCAGGTGCTCAGTATCCACCTGTGGCTGCCGGCTACCATATTCGACAGCAGAAGCACTGCCTGGGTTCCTCTGCTGGGGCTATGTGTAGGGCAGATAAAACTACAGTGCAGTTCAATCACTCAGGGTGACTGAACAGGCAGTTCTAGGCCTGTCTGTCTGTCTGTCCGCATTCACATCCCAACTCCATTGCCTGATAGACGTGAGATCCCAGGCAACTTGCTTAGTATCTCCAGCCTCTGTTTGTCCATCTGTAAAGCAGGAGGAGGAGTTAAGAATACCTATCTCACAGGTTCATTCATGAAATAACATATGGAAAACGCAGAGGCCCGCACATAAGCGTTCAACAGGTGGAGCTTTATAATTTTTATTGTCAGCGTTTCTGTTGCAGGTAGCCCTGAGGAGCAGTTCACAGTGAGGCTTGGTTTCCTGCAAAGTAACAGCTTCCCCAAAAGGCACAGATGAAACCTCCGGCCCAATTACGGGTCCGACCACATAGAGATGCAGGCAGCTCTCTCCTCTGAGAAGGGCTGTGGAGCTGCCACCTCGTTTTCAACCCCCTCATATGCCCAGATGTTCCTGCTGTCAAACATCCAGATGGTCCCGGCTTTTTTAGGCACAGACACTCTCATTAAGACAGGTCTCCAAGCCAGAAACCAAGACCCCCGAGAACGCTTTTCTTCCTGGAGTGGACAGCTGTAACATCCATCCAGGAGGCCTCGGCTTCCTCCTCGGCAAGCAGGCTCCCTCCGGCACCCCAAGCCCAGACCCTGCCTCTCGGCCCTAGACGTGCACTAAGCTGGGCTAATCTGAATCTCTCCCAAAGACCGTGCAAACGGGCTCTACGAGAGGGGACTTGGTCCCTATCTCTGGCAGAACTCGTAAGTGTGGGGTGTGGGCCACGCCTACTTCGGGCCACACGGATGACGTCACTATGAGAGAAGGAAGTCACAGACGCAGAGGCAAGGGACCGGAAAGCCTCCGGGCAACACCTGCACTCCTCGGTGTGACCGTCTGAGTCCCAGCTGCATACCTGCTCCTCCCACAGTCCGGGTACCACCTAGATTTGGGTTCACCCTAAACTAGTTCTAGCTGGGTTTCTGGCTCTTGAAACGTGGATTCTGGGCCGGCACACTTCCCATTCATGAGTTCCTGGGCCCGGGGTAAAGAGAGGGGCCCGTCACAACTAATTTGAGAATGAAGACAGGCTGGGAGCGGACAACGTCACCGAAATCTGAAGATCACAGTGGCCCCATAAGAGAGGGGGCAAAGGGCAGATGCCAAAGACTGAGACTGAGCTGTTCGCTCTCCATCTGTGTCAAAACACTACTCTGAAAAAGAATTGGCCGAACATGCTACTCGTTCCTTCCTCTGCACAATGCAGGGTTTCCTCTAGGTCAGTCTGACATCACAAGGCTGTTTACATAGAACCGTGGATTTTGATTCCTGAAGCAACCGCAATCACAGATTTCCGCACTGATGTAAGACCCACTGTTTCTATGGAAAGAAAAGTCACAGGAGATTTGCTGGTGCATCTGCCGCAGTGTCGCCATTACTGCGGACCCCGCCTGCGAACCTCACATGCCAAGTCCCGTCACATAAACTCCTCAATACCAAAAACAGCTTTATTTCCTCTAAGAAGCTGACATGCTAGTCCCAAGCAGACAACACAAGTCATATATTGGATGGAATCTGTCTTTTGAAAGTGCCGGCAATGTCAGACACAAGTTTATAGAGCAGCTCCTAACTCTACCCACCCGGCCCTTCGCATGGCTTCCTTCTTCTACTTGCTTCCCATCCTCAGTGATCCTGGGTCCTGTGTGCATTGTTTTTACTGGATGCATTCTTAGCAGCATCCCCGAAACCCCCTGGTAAAGCAAAGTGCAGTATAAAGAAATGCCACGGGGTGCCAGGGGGGCACAGTCGGTTAAGCGTCTGACTCTTGATTTCGGCTCAGGTCGTGATCTCAGCGTTGTGAGACTGAGCCCCACGTGGGGCTCCCCACTCGGCAGGGAGTCTGTTTCTCCCTCTCCCTTTGCCCCTCCTCCTGCTTGTGCTCTCACTCTATCAAATAAAAAAATCTAAAGAAATAAATAAAAGAAATGCCGTACTCACCTGGCACATGGTCCTTCCCTGACGGGCCGGGAAAAGCAGACACCTGTGGAAGCAGAGACGGGGTGGGGAGAGGATGTGAGAGACCAAGCTCGCCCCCAGCCTCTGAATCATCTGCCACCACCCCCGCCTCCAGGCACAGGGGGAGGACAGGCTTCCCCCAAGGACCCCACCATCATACAACGCCCTCGCCTTGGCGTGTGATGGGGACCCAACCGTGTGAGGGTTCAATCTGGATTTTTCTTTTCTACTTAATCCACATACGTATCTGTGTCTCACTCATCAGTGTGCAATTTACTAACCCCTCCCCTCGCTCCCCAGAAATTTAATAGAAATTTTTTCTGAAGAAACAGTCATGAGTTTAGGCAAAGAGTTAGCCGCCAAGATGTTTATTACATTTTGTTAAAACTCTGAAATAAAACAGAAAATAACTAAATATCCAATGAAGGAGGACGAGTTAAATAAACACACGACCTCCAAAAGGGAAATGAACCGTTACGTAGCTAATGAAAATAAAATCATGGAAAACTATTTTAGTGATAACATACTCATCACTGAAAACAGGTGGCTGAAAACTATTTGATCCCACACACCCAGATGCACGCACACACACTCACGCAGAACAATCTCTGAAATGATGTAAGACAAAAAGCTAGTAGCAGTTAGCTCTGGGCAGTTGGGTGACAACCACTTTCTAAAATACTCTTTGTCCTTAGATGAATCTACTAACTTTTTCTATGATAAACAGGCACTTCGTATATAAACGTTATTTTTTAAACATCCGTTGTCTACTAAGCTTCTAACCCAAAGCTTGTCACCAGTCCTGCCCCTGGCAGACGTTGAGGACGACTCCCAGGAAAATATAAAAATGGGTTCCTGAAGTCAGAGTCCGTTAAATGGAGTTCAGCTACGGCAGGCGGGGGGCGATGAAGCGGGGCCCTGCAGCCCATCCTGGACCTGCTGGGTTCTCTGTGCTCCTCGTCCCGTGGCTGTGCTCTGTCCACAGTCACTGTTAGTGACAACCACCCTGGCTGACCTGTGCTGACCTCTGCCCGGGAAGCAGTCCCGGTCTGGCTCTGCCACTTACCAAATATGGGACAAGATCTGATGGCTTCTCCTGAGCCCTCTTCCTCCTTTCCTCATTCTGCCAGGGAACAGGAACACGAAGGTTCAGGAGCAAATTTACTGTGGCTGGAAGCATCAACGGGACCCCACACCTATCTCTCTCCTGAACACACACGAGGCTGGTCTTAGGTATGTTCCTACTCAGGATAGAGACACACGGGAGTTGGGTCCAAGAAGTCTGCAGAGACACTAAAACTCTAGAATTACAGTAACTCTATAAAGAATTCTGAGGGTGTTTTTGTTTTTAATTGGAGACTACCTAAGTGCTTAAAAATAAGAGATTAGTTAATCAATTTTGATAACAATTAAAGCATGCCATGCTACGAATCAATTTAAACTATCACACAAGAAATTATTGGACATGGAAATCTCTTCTGGCCATACCAGTAAGTGGGGAAAAGAAAAAAAAAAAGGAGAATACGTAATCCATAAGCACATGATTCACAGATGGGTATCAGGTAGATGGATGGGATGTTCCTAGGTGCCTGGAGTTTTAGCTAAATTCCCAAACACCCCAAATTCTCCGGGGGGAGCTGCTAGACCCAACCTAACAGACGCCTCCCTTTGGAGAAGGAACGGCGGAAGGAGAGGTGTCTACTGAAGGTGTATGTGGGGTTCTGCTTCCCTCCCATGCCAAGAGGGGTGGTTGCAAGAGAACCAGAGGGAGCCTGCAAAAAGTTGGCGGGGGGGATAACCTTGCCCCCCCCCCCCGGCTGGCTGTGTGCCCAGCTGCAGAAACTCTCGAGCACATGGCGGTTCAGCCGACGGGGCGCAGGTGCTCCGGGGAAAGCTGTGTGCACGTGGGAGCCCCGCAGCGACAGTCAGCCTCACAGCCGAGGAACTCAGAAGTGCGAGGCCGGCAAAGGCCACCGTGGTGACCAGGTGAGGAGAGGGGGCAGGAACAGGAGCCCCCTGCATGGCCTGCATGTGTTGGAACCAGGATGCGAGACTTGCCGGCGGCACGGGGAGGACGGGAAGGTAGGTGGGCATGAGCTCTACAGCAAGGACATGGAGAAGCGGGACCACTGAACCAGGAGCTGGGGGTGGGCACCGAGGTCTGCCAGAGAGCCCCTGCCGGTGTCACAGGCTCTGCACCCCCAAAAGGCCACCAGGTGGCCTCCAGCGTGACGGAGGGCAGCCAGCTAGGCAGGTGAAGCTACCAAAAACACCAAGCAAGGAGGCGTCTGTGCTACTTTCCCCTCCTCCTGCCCTGCCCCTGGTGGAGAAAGAAGCCGTCCACTGAGGAGAAGGAGGGGTCAAGGAGGAGCAGAGACAGAAGAAATCACCGGCCCTCCATCTGGGGATGAAGACCTGCAGCCCTGCAGGGGGGAGAGGGAGAAGCTCGAAACTGGGCGGGAGCGGGAGCTGTTCACTAGACCAACGGCAACCAGCCGAGGAGAGACCGGTCTCCATCACAGCCTCACGTGATGAACTGCTCTGGGTTACTGGAGAGCTCATCCTGGCAGGGACGTGTTCTGGCTTGAACTCTGTCTCCCCAAGAAGATACGTCAGGGATCCTAGCCCTTAGGACCTCAGAATGTGGCCTAATTTAGAAATAATGTCTTTGCACATGATCGTGGAGGGGGCCCCGACCCAGTGTGACTGGCATGCTTGTAAAAAGGGGAAACTGGGGCACAGGGAGAACATCAAGGAAGATGAAGGCAGGAATGCCAAGGACTGCCGGCAAGCCCCCAGAAGCAGGGGAGAGGCCCCGAGGAGGTGCCCCAACATGGCCTCAGAAGGAACCGGCCCCGCCCATGCCTGAGCTGAGAAAGATCACATCTCTGCGCTTCACGCCGCCCCAGTCTGCAGTACTCTGTCATGGCGCCCCCGGGAAATGAGGACAGGAAGGCAGACCCAACAGCGTGGGTCCAAAACCATGGGCAGAGGGGACATTCTACTGTTTCCTGTTTGTGTACATCCAATTTCAGCACGTGGAATGGGTTTTTGTAAGAACATATAAAGAAAAAAATTCTGTACAAAACACACAAAATGTTAACAACGGTGACCTCCGCATGGTAGGATCTGTTTGCTTTGACATAGTGTCATTTTCTAAAAATTGTTTTTAGACAATCAACATGTGCTCACTCTTCAATATTTCAATTATTTCATAAAAATATACATATATCATCTTACTGGGTTTTCTCTCCATGACCGCCTATCAGAGTCCTTCCCCTGGAGGAGAGGAAATCCGTGGGAGGGTCTGAAGGGGTGGAAGGTGGGAAGGGACGGGTTTTAGCGATGACCTGAGGCGCACGGGAGGAAGCCCCCGCCTGGCGGACGGGAGCCCTGGGCGCTAGTGCTGGCTCGGCCTCTAGTAAGCTGGGTGGCTCTGAACACCTCTCTCACGCGCATTTTCTTTCGTCTTTAATATGAGAAGGAAAAATGAAATACTCTTAGGTTAAGAAAGCAACTTCTATGCCTTGACTACACGAGGAGGGTCTACGTCTTACAAGCCGTAGTGCGGGGCAGTGGGGGCAGGGGTGGGGGGGTGCTGGGACAGTGAATGCACCTGAGTGTAGAGAGATCGGGGCGGGGAGCCGTCCTCCGAGAATCACGGGGATCCCTTCCCTCATTCCTGTTTCTCACCCTAAAGCAGGGGATCCCCTCTCCTTCTAGCAAACCTTCCCCTAAACCAAATCCTAGATGATCCCCTGATACGGTGGCATCCCCCAAATTCACTGTCAGCAAGTGGGTCCTCGGCTGTTTTAGGGACGCTTTTCTGGGGGCTGCCCCGTACTGCGTGGACCTCCAGCTTCAGCCCTAAGCTACGAGGGGGAGCTCAGAGAGGGCGCCCTGCTTCCAAAGTAGATTGCTGCTCCCCGGGTCACCTTTCCGAGAATTATCCTATTATCCTATCGGTAGGGAGCCCGGGGCTTGAGGACTGGCAAAGCTCTGCTGTCCTGCTGAGAACTTACCGTGGGCTGGAGGCTCAGCTCCTGCCTCCAGGCGGCGGTCTGGGGGTACAAAGGAGCTGGAATATGCAGACTGAGCCACCTTGTCCCAGGCTGATTCTAAGACTTTGCCAAGACACTAAGAACACCTGCAAATAAATAGACGGTATGGCGAGACTCACATGAGAACATGAGCAGAACATTTACCTCCAACCAGGGGCGGAGGGAGTGGAAACACAAGAAGGACCCCGCACCACCCCATGTGCAGAGCTGAGAGAAACCTCAGCTGACAGCAAGCCAGGAATCAGGGGCCTGGGGCCTCAAACCGCTGGACACCGACTTCTGCCGGCCCCCGTGAGCCTAGAACAGGCTCTACCGCGAGCCCCCCGCAAAAGAGGCCCACCGTCCCACACCTTGATTCTGGCCTTGGGAGACCTGAGTGGAGCCCCAGCCAGTCATGTCCCCCTGGACTGTGCAGAGCTGCGAGGTATAGTGGGTGTCGCTTTAAAGCACTGGATTTGTGGTAATCTGGGACGCAGCCCTCCACTGGGGGCTCAGGAGAAGGCTTAGGGCTGGGCGGGAGACCACAGAGAGACTCCCTGGGTAGTGAAGGTCTGGAGGAGCAGAGTGGCTGCCATTATGGGAAACCCGGGGAAGCCCCATCCTTCCAGAAACTTCCCTCCTGAGAAGCAAAGCCTTACGCTGCCAAAGGAAAGGGCAACAAAACCTGTTGCTCTCAGAGCACGGGTAAGACCTACGGCTCCAGACAGGAAAAGGGGGAAAAAACCCTCTCCCATGTGAGGGGGCAGGCATGTGTCCTAGGCCCCTACCATAGCGGGAGGCCCCAGCCCCACGACTCAGGCACGCAGGGCCCTCCACCACCAGCCCAGGCAGCACTGAGGAAGAAGCAGGAGCACCAGTACGGGGAGAAAGTCACAGCGGAGAACAGTGACCAGCCCACTGAAGCACAGAGCAACGCCAGCGAAACGTGAGGCTAGTGGCCGGGGCCTGACAGTGGGAACCACAGGAACAGCAAATGCCAGGCCTGTCTACTCCTGACCAGTCTTGCAACAACCAACCTCCTGCGTCCCAGCCCCGCGCGCACAGCGACAGGGGAGCAGACGTCTCTACTCCTACGCACAATGCCCGGCATTCATTTAAAAAAAGAAAAAAAAAATATGAGACATACAAAAAGCAAGAAAGAACCCCCCATTGCAGAGACAAAGCAAGGGGCAGAAGCCAACTTGATCTTGGGTCTACGCGCACCAGCACACGGAAAGGATGCATATGTAGCTCAAACGCACGTGAAACATGCGGGGGAAACCGACAAATCCTCTATCACAGTGAAAAGATTCTAGCACATGTTTTTAGAAACGAAGATTCCAGATACAAAAAAATAAATAGTAAGAGTATACAACATTTGAATAACAATTTAAAAGCTCGACGTATGGGATCAGACAGTAGAATGGACTTGCTAATCAAAGAATGTACCTTCTTTTTAAGAACACCTGGGATAGTTATAAAAACTGACCCCAAAAAGCTAAGAATAAACCTCAGTAAATATGTTAAAAAATCAATATTGCATAGATGCCACTTGCCACTCTCTAAACCAAAAAGCAATACAACTGGAAAATTATAAGAATGCAGAATTATTTATAACAATGACTGCAAAAATATTACATATCAAAACTGAGGCATAGTTACAAACACACACTTAAAAAAAAAATACAGCCCTAAAATACTTTTTAAAAAAAATTACAGCCCTAAGACACGCGTTAGATACAAATGGAAAATTAACGACATTCATCACAGGAGGCTAGTACAGAAAAGAGTAAACCCAAAAGCCATAAAAAAGACAAGTATGAGCAGAGATTTTTAAAAGAGGAAATCAAATAAATAATAGAACAGGTTAAAAAAAAATCCTAACACCAATGTATTACCTGAAGCTAATCATGGTGAGACATTCGACAAACCTACATTGAGGAACATTTCACAAAATAACTGGCCTGGACTCCTCAAAATTGCTATTCTGTTGAAGACAATGAAAGATTGGGGAATTGTTCCAGAGAAAAGACAACGAAGGGACATGGCGGGGGTTGGGGGGGAGCAACGCATGATCTGAGATCTCCTTGAACTCAAAAGGGTCTTCCTTAGACTACGGGTGAAATGTGAGTAAGATCCGTGGACAGCAGAATTGTGTCAATGCTAATTTCCTGGTTTTGATCATTATCCTGTGGCTGTGTGACAGAATGGCCCTGTTTTTGGGAAATGCACACAAAGTATGTACCTACACACACACGTATGGCGGGGAGAGGAAAAGAAGGAAAAAGCAAGTTGTATATGAATGAGCCAACGATGGCCTCTGTGGAACCCTAGCAGGCTGAAGCCAGTAGCTCAAAAGACCAGCAGCACCAAACTCCAGTATTAACACATGCAGTCATGTTAAAGATAGCCCAAATATCAACAGGTTTTTTAGTCATTTAGACCTGCCTGCTTTGCCTACCCATGCAACAGCAGCCAGCGTCTGGAAGCCATAGATGAAATATACCATGTGGCTACAGAGACCCCAAGCGTCTCTGACCCAGAGATACCCAGGGGTACCCTTGTCCCCTTTCCGAGAAGCAGCCTCTGGACCCCAAACTCTGGATGGTCTCACGCTGCGAGGGACCTCTCCCTAACGTGCGCGCTTAAATAAAGCTTGTGTGTGCTCCTGGTCATATGACCCTATCTTTTTCTTTAATCGGCCCTGAAATCCCTCAAGCTCCCTACACAAATGTGGTAAAATGTTCATATTGGAGAAATTTAGATGAAAGACGTTCAGGAATTCTCTGTACTATTCTACCATTGTGATTTTTCTTTATGTATGAAGTTGTGCCCAAGTAAAAAATTGCAATCAATTCTTTGAAAGGATTAAAACTAGTAACATAACTGCTTTGTATTTAAAACTAATAAAATAGACTAAGTTCAGGCACCATTGATCAAGAAAGCAAGAGAAGGCAAAGATGCAATTTTTAGACATGAAAAAAGACAATTTCAGATACAGCAGAGAGGTTTTTAAGTTACGAGATCACTATAGACAATGTAATGCCATAAATCTGAAATTAAACTGGACAATTTCCTAGAAAAATATCAAGTCCTAAAATTGACAAAGCAACAGAAAACTGAAAACCACCACCACCACCACTAAACATTAATTAAAATGGATCAGTACTCAGAAATATACCCATCAAGGAAACACCAGGCCCGATCAAAATCTATTCAAGATTTTTGCCATGTGCATAAGCCATAAATGGATTTGGATCTGGAATATATGAAAAAAATACTAAAAATAAATTTTAAAAAGCCAAAGAAATACAGGCAAATGTAATGAACACACAAAACAATATATTGTTCATGACCACATTCACATCTAGTAAGTAAATAACATGTAAGAATAAAGCAATCTCAGTTGTTACCCAGAGAGGAAGGGAAGTGGAACAAGGGCGGGGGGATATTAAAAGAGCTCCAGGGGTATTTATAAGGCTTTAGTTCTTTAGAAAATCCGAAGCAAACAAACTTTTAACATCTGCTCAGTCTAAATGGTGACTGCAAAAAGTTTCCTTCTTTTTTCACTCTGGTATACCTTGGAGATCTTTTCTAACGTCACTAGTTGAACACACTAAGAAAGAATTACGGTTGTAATAGAAGAAAACCTCCTTCAAGAAGACCCGAATTCAAGTCATAATGGAAACAACTGATAAGCCTTATCAAGACTTAAGACTACAGTACCGGTTTTGCTTCACCCCCTCCCCACCCAGCTCAAGCGTGTCCTGTATCTTGAACAGAAAAGCCTCACAGACAGACAGATCCATCCCCATCTCTGCATCACTGGGCACCCTCACTGTGGCTCCCTCTCTCCTCGCCGAGTGTGGGGAAAGAACCGTCTTCACTGATCCGAGTCCACCTCCTGCCTTCTGACAGTCTGCAAATGGACGCACTCTCGCAGCCCCACCTTCTCTCACCCCTGCCAGCGCGGGAACGGCTTCACAAACCTGAGATACTTTCCCCACGACCTTGGCTCCGTCCCCATCAACTCTACTCACGGCTGGTAATATTCACACCAAAGACAAATTCCACCACACCACTGCCTTGCCTAAAACACCTCAGGCGCTCATGGGACCCAGTCCATACCGCCCAGCCCAGCTTGATATGCTCCGCAAAACCACCTCCAGCCTCACCACGCCCCCCATCCAGGCTCTTCCATGGCGTAAAATCCAGCAATACCCACACATTTCATGCCTCTTACCTTTGCATAGGGTGTTCTGTACCCCTGACCCTTTTGCCCCTCCGGCACCTATGGAGACCTTATTTCAAGTCTGATATTCAGTCACGCCTCCCCCAGCAGAAGCTGCCCTCCCGCCTGGGTGTCCGTTCATCCAGTAGGGATAACTATCAGAGCACCCACACCTTGGTGGCCCTTATCCGTTCACGGGACCGACACCTCCATAGGGGCTCTAGCCAAAGATGGGACCCGGTGCTTCCCCAGTGCCTGACCCAGACACTCAACAAATGTTTGTCGGATGAACACCGACACCGCAGATCCATGGAATACCAATCATTTCACACCCTTCCTTCCTTGCCTTCTTAGCTCAGAGCCTACCGTTGGCTGCGATGTGGGGTCCGAAGGAGTGACGGAGGGTCGGACGCGGGGGTGGTGGGCTCTTCCTCGGCAGTCCCTCCTCGGCCACAGGAGGCCGCGCCGCGCCAGGGGAGTTCAGGGACCTGGATGGGCAGAGAAGCTCCGGGTCAAGGGACGGAAACAAATCCACCGTCGGGAAAGAGGGGTGACCATTCGGGGGAGAGCTGGCCCCCAGCTCACCGGGGCCAAGGCTGTCACTGGGTCCAGCGCGCTAAGCCCCCTGCGGACCGTGGGCTCTGACGACAGAAAAGCAGTGAGACCAGCCTGCCCACGGCCCCCGCCCCAAACCAGACAGGAACCCCGACCCTCCCCAGTAGACGTCAGACGGAGCCGCCCACCGGACCCCCCGAGCACAGCACCCCTCCC
Source organism: Callorhinus ursinus (assembly GCF_003265705.2). Lineage (NCBI taxonomy): Eukaryota > Metazoa > Chordata > Mammalia > Carnivora > Otariidae > Callorhinus > Callorhinus ursinus. The sequence goes on from NW_027397132.1 coordinate 2,207,067, forward strand.
AGCGTCCACCAGCTCTGCAGCCGTGGCTGTGCCACACGTGCCCTCTCTACCGCTCGGGCGGAGAGAATTGCCAGTCCTAGATGCCGCGGGGGCCTCAGAACCGGCCAGGTCCGCGGTGCCGATCACCGCGAGTCAGCCGGGGGTCCGGAAGTGCGCAGACCGCTCTCAGAGACCTCCAGACACAGCCAAGACGCCCCTGGACTGGACGGAACTACAATTCCCGGGAGCCTCCACGGTGAGGTACTTCCGGCCGGTGGTCCAGGCGTTTCCGGCCACGGAGTAGCAGGTGTGGGCGGGCGGGAATGGCGCGGTGGACGCCCAGTGGACCCGCAGGCTGAGAGTGAACGCACCCTCTCCCACGTCGTTGCCGGCGGCAGTCGCCCTGGGGGCTTCCCACCGGATCGGATCCGGGCTGTCCCCAGCCCTGCACCATGTTGAGGGGTGGGTTATGGCTGTCCCCCCGTGGCCCCCCGTTTGGACGCCAACCTGGGCTTGTCTGTCTGTACGCCACCTCCCCAGAAGTCTACTACTACCTGAGGGGCTCCATGTCGGGCACTTGATTTTGTAAAAAGAACCTCCTCCTATCCTTCAGTCCTCATGACTGTCCCGAAATAGGTATCGTTATGCCCATTTCACAGATGAGGAATCAGAGGCAGCCTTTCTCAATATTTTCACGATGGAGGAAGCCGTGAAATAATTCTCAGTTCTCAGGGAACCCTTGCCTAAATATTGTCTGCAGCTCATGGTAGAATAAGGCAGTCCTGAAGTTATACATATGAGATACTGAACATACAAGTGGACAACGGCCAGACCACGTACGGAGATAGGACTCTGACCTACCACCACCACAACCTCCCCCAGAAACCAGCTCCGTTGACCGCAATAAACAGCGCAGGAAGCCCGATCGCGATTTCCAGCAACGATCCAGGATGCTAAACAATCACTTCTGTAACAGACAGCCCCAAATAACCAGGACAGCTTTCCTAATGTTCGTCCTCACTTCTAACTCAGGACCAACCAGAGAAAAAGTCGATTATACACCCCTAACCCGTCACACAGGCTGCCCCACTTCCAGTTAGCCCGCCAGCCTCCAATGAAGGCATATTGGAAGCCTTCCTTTCGTCCCCACTGTAAAACTTTCCCATTCCCCTGCCTGCCTTTGAGTTTCTGCCAAAACGCAAGGAACAGTGACTGACTCCTTTGATATAGCAAGCTCTGAATAAATAGCCTTTGCCTGTTCTCATTTGGTTATTTTCAGAGATATAATTAATTGTCAATATTTTTCTGTAGATTTCTGTTTATTCTGGCCAGCTAGTCTTTTTGTGCGATATTCCCCTCATCATTTGCCATTAAACATTTATTCTTCAAAATTCATCAAGTGAAGGTAAAGGAATTTAAAGCTTATGATGATGCTTTTTATATGCTTGTAGCATTTATACTGCTAAGGTTATTAAAGCTTAATGCTTTGGGATATCCTACGTTATAAAATAGTGCCAATAAATTGTACTGATTTTACAAGGTTGCTGGAATTGTCTATAGAGTTTGAATAACCAAGTATGATATCGGTCTAAAAGAGATATTCTTTAGGATATACGTGTATTGTGTGTGAGAGAGAGGTCAGGGGCAATGAACTTTATCATGTGATTTTTTTTTAAAAATCTATTAAAAGGATATAAATTTAAATTTTAACTATTAATATATTTGAATAGTAAGCTTATCAATGAATTCATTTTGCTTTATTGGGTAGAGCCTTTCACTGTTAGATTCAGTTCATGCTCTTTAAAAAAAAAAAAAGTAATCCTATTGCTTTGTAACATGAGGTTGCTTCTCCTTTTGTTTCTACTTCCTGTGTCAGGTTTGGGCATGGGGGATTTGAGTCCTTTGCAGATTCCGCAAAGCTTTATAGCTTTTGTTCTAGAGAAAGTTACTAACAGTAGAAATTATCCTGTTAAAAAACATTCAGAAAGATTCATTTGTGAACCTTCTGAGTGAAGAAACTTTTTACAGGATAATTCTCTTGGGGTTTCATGTCTTTTGCTTTGTTCTTTTCTTCCTGTTAAACTGATTTTGGTAATCTATATTTTTTCCAGATTGTTCTTTAATTCAGTATTTAAGTTTTTTACTAAGTTTTTTTTTTTTATTAAGCCTATTACTTTAAATGTCCAGATCTACTTTTAGAGAGTTTTCCCAGAATTGGTATCTCTTTTGTATTGATTAGCACAACCAGAGATTTATCACTTATGTTTTTCCCCAAAGATAGGCTTTAGATTTGCTTATGAATTCAATTTTTTTCCTCTCTAGTGAGAGAGAGAATAAAAGTCTTACGGTTATCTTCTCATACTTTAAATGTCCAGATCTATTTTTAGAAAGTTTTCCCAAAATTGGTATCTTTTTTTTATAAAGATTTTTATTTATTTATTGAGAGAGAGAATGGTAGAGAGAGAGCATGAGAGGGAAGAAGGTCAGAGGGAGAAGCAGACTCACTGCTGAGCAGGGAGCCCGACATGGGACTCGATCCCGGGACTCCAGGATCATAACCTGAGCCGAAGGCAGTCGCTTAACCAACTGAGCCACCCAGGCACCCAAAATTGGTATCTCTTTTGTATTGATTAGCACAACCAGAGATTTATCACTTGTTTATTCCCCCCCCCCCAAGACAAGGCTTTAGATTTCCTTATGAATTCAATTTTTTTCTTTTCTTCTCTGAGGAGAGAGAAAAAGAAAAGTCTTATGGTTATCTTCTATTAAGATTACAAGGAAACTACTTTAAAATAAATGGGAGCAGGGGCACCTGGGTGGCTCAGTCAGTTCAGCATCTGACTCTTGATTTTGGTTCCAGTCATGATCTCGGAGTCGTGAGATTGAGCCCCACCTGGGACTCTGCACTGAGCACAGAGTCAGCTTGAGATTCTCTCTCCCCCTCTGCCCCACCCTCCCCACCTCAAATAAATAAATAAATGAAATCTTTAACAAATAATAAAATAAATGGGAGCACTCCATTCAGGAGCATTCCGATGCTAATTACAAAAGGACAACAAAAAATGGACAGAGCTGCATTATTTAGGATGTGGATAAAACTCCTGTAAATAGAGAAGCCAAACTACAGTGGCTTAAAAAAAAAATCATAGATGATTTTTTTTCCCCTCATACACACCTCTGGGCAGCTCCAAGGGAGTTAGAAAACCGAGTTCCTTCTAGATTACTCCTCTACCCTCCCAAGATGGCCAACCGCACAACTGTCCCTCACTCAGCAGTTAGAAGGAAGTGCATAGAATGAGCTTTCTTTTAGGGTACAATCCAAAAGAGGAGGCACAAGTCACTTCTGCACACACCCCATTGGGCAGGTCTCAGTCATATGACCCCTCCTATCTACGGAGAAGACTGGGAAATGAAGTCTTTATTCTGGGAGGGCAATGTTCCCAGCTAAAAATTGAGGATTTATTACTTTAGGAGCGGAGAACAGATATTGGGAGATAATAAGCAGTCTCTGCCATAGGAGATAAGAGAGCTTGCGGGATGTTATGGAGAATGCCAGCCAAATGAGTGAGGCAGATGGTGATATTAACCACAAGCCTCCCCCCACCTCATTGAGTTAGACTGTAGATAGCGTTGAATTTTATTTATTTTCTCCATTTCACCAGAGGACAAAATTTAATCTTCTGGGGATGGAATTGAAAATGATAAGCAGTAATAACTAGCCAGATATGCTGGATAGAGGAGGAGACAAGGGGATCTAACTGCTCTGATTATAGATTTTCATGTTTTTCAATTTATTTGAAAAACGTATGGTGTAACAAACCAAACAATACAAATAGAGAAAGCTAACACCCCTGCCCCCGTATTCTCAAATAACAAATGTAAATAGCCTAGTACCTATTCTTCCATATAATTCTCCCGCCTCTGTGTAATCATATAAAATCATACAAAGGCCATTCACATTTAATATGGTCATTAATATGTTTGGGTTTAAATCTCTCATCTTACTATTTGGTTTCTGTTTGTCCTATTTGCTTTTTATTCTCCTTTCCATATTTCCCTGCCATTTTTAGTTTGAAAAAAAAATTTTTTTTTTTTTTAATGATTCCTGCCTTAGACCATCGGGCTGTGAAAACAGAATACCGTAGACAGGGCGGCTTATAAACAGCAATCATTTCTCACAGTTCTGGAGGCTGGGAAGTCCAAGATCAAGGTGGCAGCAGATTCAGTGTCTGGGGAGGACCTGTTCCCAGGTTTATAGATGCAGGACTTCTCACGGTGTCCTCACATGGTGGGAAGGGGGAGGGAGCTCTCTGGGGTCTCTTTTATAAGGCACAAATTCTACTGATGAGGGCTCCACCCTCAGGACCTCCCAAAGGCCTCGCCTCCTAATATAATCACATTCGGGGTTAGGTTTCAACATAGGAATTTGGGCAATGGGGATGCGGGGGTGGGGTGGGGGGACACATATTCAGTCTATAGTATAGAGGCCACTTTCAGGCAACAGGCTTGAGCAATGGAAACATGAGTAAGGCACAAGGGCCCACAGTGGCCACCGGGCTGAATGCAAACAGGCCCATCAGGCGACCCACCCTGAAATAGCCATAGGCCCTAACTCACCAATGGGCTACTTGCGGGCGGGCACAGGTACCACAAAAGGGAAATTCTGTGTGTTCCCATACCTCCTCACTCCCCCCTTGACTCTAGCTCCCCCGTCACCACGTCCTGGCAGACAGCCTCCCCTCTGCTGTCCTGCCCACATTTCCCTTGCAGTGAGTTCAATAAACTTCATTCTCCTTTTTTCTGCCTCACGTGAATCCTTCCGCCACCCGCACTGCCAGCCCCCACCTGATCATCGCCCGACATGTAACAGTTACACTTTATCTCTTTTGTTGGCTCATTAGCTGTAACTCTTTATTTTTTTAGGGGTTGCTTTCGATTCACAGTATGTTTTTTAACTTCTTATGATCTACCTTCCAGTGATATTATAGAACATTCTATCTAGCGCTCTCTGGCACTCTGCCCTGAGACCTCTAACTACTTTGGTCTCCCTGGGCTCCTCAACTCAGGGAGTCTACGGGGCTTCACCCAGGTTACCCTCTTTATCCCAAGGCTGGGGTAATCATAGGGTTCCCTCATTGATTCCCCACCCTCAGGAAAGACTTCACTGCATCAAATCTCTTTCCAAATATGGAAACTCACCCCCAATGAGAAGGTAGCCCCATGCTTTTGCAAGACAACGGATAACAATCTAACAAACAGCCAATGACAGCACAGTAACATAAAGTAACACAAAGCCAATGCTATAAAGAAATCCCAGATTTCAGGATTACGAACTCCTGATATCATCCAAGCTTCAGCTGAGGAATTAATATCCCACACTGAAATCTCCTCCTCCTCAGAAAAATTTAACCTAATTTCTTACCCCTGACTTTAAAATTTCTGCATAGCCCCACCTATGTGGGTCTCAGGTGCCTAAATAGATTCTGCCATCCTTCTTTAAAGTCTGCACTATCTTCCATCAAAACTAATGCTTCCTTCAGCATCTCCAAGGTGGATCAATTCTCCCCCGAGGCTATTGTGGTCCCACTTTTCCGAGATCCCAACAAGTCAACTGTATATCTGTAAATACCACAGCAGATTAAGGAGGTCAGAAGTTGCCACCCTATCCTAACAACAAATTAAAAACTGAGCAAACTAAAAAATCAACAGCTCTACTTAGATCCATCAGAGACATGAGGTCACAGGGCAAGCCACTGGCTCCCAAGCTAAAGATACAGACAAGCAGGCAGATTCTGAGAATCACAACTTACCAGAGCAGAAACCTCCACATGAACCAGTCCGAGTTAAGAAAACCTGAACTGTAGTAGATGAATTGCTGGAGGCTCAGTGTGGACGAGTCCGAGTCCAAACCTTGGGAGGGGGCACACCTTCGTGACTTTTACCTCAGGAGTTTCACCGGTGCTCACAGTGAAGAGGGGAGGAAAATGGCCTCATGCTTCCTGCAGGGGGAAGGGAAAGGTAACCATTTTGAAATACACCAGAGCTTTCTGTTCTTCTTAACAAGCCTGCCCTCAGGAGAAACTGGTTAACCAGAGCCTAGCCTACTGGGGTTTTATCAGAGCCTAATTGACCCGAGGAAGGGAAATACTCAGCTCTAGCCCACTCCAGCTATACTATCCCACCCAGTGGGGGAGGCGGACTAAGCAGCATCTATGAGGCTCATAGTCCAGATGCACAGGCTGGCTAAAAAACTGAGACCTAATCATTGTACTATAAATGCTCCCCCTCCCCAACACCTTCCCACCACATTACTAACGGCCCATTACAGCAGAGTTTTTACCCAGTGCGTCACATCTAGCAATCAAGACAAAATTACAAGGCATACTAAAAGGCAAAAAACAGTTTGAAGAGACTGAACAATCATCAGAGCAAGAATCAGGTATGGCAGAGACGTTGGCTTATCAGACCAAAAAAATTTAAAAACTGATTAATATGGTAGGGGCTTTAATGGAAAGAGCAAACAAAATGTAAGTACAGATGAATAATGTAGGCAGAGTGATGGAAATTCTCAGAAAGAATAAAAAGGAAATACTAGAAATCAAAATCACCACAACCAAAATAAAAAACGTCTTTGATGGACTTATCAGTAGACTGGACACATCTGAGGACAGAATCCCTGAGCTTGAGGACATCTCAGTAGAAACCTAAAAAAAATTAAAAAGCAAAAAAAAAAAAGAATGAATGAAAAACCAGAACAGAATATCCAAGAACTATATATAGAAAAATGATATATATGTCACAGAAATACCAGTAGAAGAGAGAAAGGAAGAGAAGGAATATTTGAAACAAAAATGAGAATTTCCCAAAATTTATGTTACACACCAAACCTCAGATCCAGAAATCTCAGAAAACACCAAACAGGATAAATGCCCAAACACACAAAAACAAACAAATAAAAAACAAAAAAACTGTATCTGGCCATATCATATTCAAACTTCAGAAAATAAAGATAAAGAAAAAAATCCTGAAAGAAACCAGAGGAAAAAATCAGCTTACCTATAGAGGAACAAAGATAAGAATTAATGTGACTTCTCCTCAGAAACCATGCAAGCAAGAAGAGGATAGAGTAAAATATTTGAAGTGTTTAAAGAAAAATAACCCAGCAATTTAGGATCGTGTGACCTGCAAAATTATGCTTCAAAGTTGAAAGAGAAATACTTTCTCAGACAAACAAAACATGAATTTGTTGTGAACAGACCCACCCTGCATGCATATGCCACTGACAATCACAAATTAAGACAACAATGAGGGGCGCCTGGGTGACTCAGTCGTTAAGCGTCTGCCTTCAGCTCAAGTCATGGTGCTAGGGTCCTGGGATTGAGCCCCGCATCGGGCTCCCTGCTCCACCAGAAGCCTGCTTCTCCCTCTCCCACTCCCCCTGCTTGTGTTCCCTCGCTCTGTCAAATAAATAAATATAATCTTTAAAAAATAAAAAAATAAAACAACAACGAGATACACAATGATCTCACATCTCTGAGAATGGTCAGAATCCAACACCGAGAACACCAAATGCTGGTGAGGATGTGGAACAATAGAAGTCTCGTTCACTGCTGGTGGGAATGCAAAATGGTCCAGCCTCTTTGGAAGACAGGCAATTTCTTTTAAAACTGAAGATAGTCCTATCATGTGATCCAGCAATCACGCTTCTTTGCTATCTACCCAATGGAGTTGAAAACTTATGTCCATACAAAAACCTGATTTTTATGGCAGCTTTTATTCATAATTGCCAAAACCTGGAAGCAGTCAAGACGTTCTTCTGTAGGCGGATGCATATAGAAGCTGTGGTCCATCCAGACAGTGGAAAATTATTCAATGCTAAAAGAGAAATGAGCTATCAAGTCACAAAAAGATATGGAAGGACCTTAAATGCATACTACCAAGTGAAAGAAGCCAATCTGAAAAGGCTGCATATGGTATGATTCCAACTCTATGACATTCTGGAGAAGGTGAAACTATGGAGACAGTAAAAGATCAGCACTCGCTAGGGGTTAGGAGGGAAGGAGGGATGAATAGGTGGAGCACAGGAGGTTTTTAAAGCAGTGAAACAGGGGCGCCTGGGTGGCTCAGCCGTTGGGCGTCTGCCTTCGGCTCAGGTCATGATCTCGGGGTCCTGGGATTGAGCCCCACATTGGGCTCCCTGCTCGGCGGGAAGCCTGCTTCTCCCTCTCCCTCTCCCCCTGCTTGTGTTCCCTCTCTCGCTGTCTCTTTCTCTGTCAAATAAATAAATAAATAATCTTAAAAAAAAAATAAAGCAGTGCAACAATTCTCTATGATACAACCAGTGGTAGATAAATGTCATACATTCAATCGAACCCGTAGAACGTCTAAGACCAAGCGTGAACCCTAATCTAAGATATAGACTTGGGGTGATTCTGATGTGTCACTGTGACTTCTTCGATTGTCACATGTGTAGCACTGTGATATAGAATGGCGGTAGTCGGGGACATGACTACTATATATAGACTACTACTATATGCATGTGTGGGAACGGGGCATAAATAGGAACTCCCTATGCTTTCCATTCAAGATGCTGTGAACCTAAAACTGCTCTTAAAAATTTTTATCAATTAAAAAAAGAGTTGCCGGATGCCTGAGTGGCTCGGTCAGTGAAGCGCCTGCCTTCGGCTCAGGTCATGATCCCAGGGTCCTAGGATCAAGCCCTGTGTCCAGCTCTCTGCTCAGTGGGGAGCCTGCTTCTCCCTCTCCTGCTCCCCCTGCTTGTGTTCCCTCTCTCCCTCTCTGTGTCAAATAAATAAATGAAATCTTTTAAAAAATACTTTTTAAAAAAAAGGTTGGCTTTGAGAAAAAAAATAACCACAGCACAAGCCCCTCGCCCACACAATCAAGAAAATGCCAGCAAAGTTACTGTCATCCCAGCAGCTTCAAATCTGAGAGCAGGGGCGCCTGGGTGGTGCAGTCGGTTGAGCGTCGGACTCTTGATTTCTGCTCAGGTCATGATCTCAGAGTCATGAGATCAGCGGGGAGTCTGCTTGAGAGTCTCTCTCTCCCTCTCCCTCTGCCCCTCCCCCTCTAAAATAAATAAATAAATCTTCTAAAAATGAAATAAAAATCAAATCTGACATCCATATCCCCTTTCCTAGGTCAAACAGCGTCCCAAGAGCCTGCCCTGCCATGTCACGCACCAGCACTCCTGATTCACATGAACTGATTCCTTACTGAGCACCGGCCACTGGACCAACCGTCTCATGCAGGATTTGTGGGATTCTCACTACAACCCTGTGAGACAGGTACGGTTAGAATCTCTGATTTACAAATGAGGATCCCGAGGTTTAGAGGGAATGAAATGACTTGTGCAAACTCACATACTTAGAAGCCAAGATTAAAAATTCAGCCTTTCTGAATCCAAAGCCAGTACGCTGAAGGATGGTGCTCTATTGTTTACACCTGGATTTTCAGCCTTGACCCAGAGCAGAAGGGGAGGAGAGTAGATAGAGTAGGAACGAAACAGAAAACTTCCTTGGATTCTTCGTCATCTAGATACCAATTATCTAGGATTTCTAACCTACAAACTTAAAACTCATTTGAGGGAAATACCCCTTCGAAAGGTTAATGGTGACCTTATGTGGGAAGCAGCAGGGTTTGGGGGCAACATCCACACACATATCTTTATCAGTAATGCTCCTTGAAAAATTAACACATGTGTAACAGCACCTACTTTCTCCTGCTTAATGTACTTTCCCATATAAGCTAGACCTTTCCGTCTCTGTTCCGATTTAACTCATTCTCTGTACCTGAATGACGTTGAGTTGCATATGGATTTTATCAAGGAGCACCTCCCTGGTAAAGGCAGGGTGCCTCAGTTAAATCTGGTGAGTCTCCATCAGAAAGGATAAAGGGGAGATAGCTACCAAAACAGGGATATTTTGCAAAATAATAAGACACTAGTTTATTTTGCCCAACTCTATGCAAAGAATAGGAAACCTACAAGAGACTTACAGTTTTCTAGAAAAATGCCATTAATCGAAATTGACCCCATTGGAGACAGAAAGCCTGAATAGATCAATTACCAAAGAAGAAACAGAGGAAAATAATTGAAAAGCACCAGCTCCACATCATTTATTAATAGAGAAATTATACCAAACCTTTAATTAAAAATTTTTTTTCTTTAAGTGGACTCTAGGCCCAATGTGCAGCTCAAACTCACAACCCCAAGATCAAGAGTCACACACTCCACCGACTGAGCCAACCAGGCACCCCATACCAAACCTTTAAAGATCACACGATTCCAGTTGTTCTCAAGCTTTTTCAGAACATAGAAAAATTTCCAAACTATTTCTGTGAAGCAAGTATGCCATTTGTGCCAAATGCTAACAAAGATTACACACCAGAAAGAAATTTTCAGACCAACTTTATTTATGAAATATGCGAAAATCTTAAATAAAATACTAGCAAACAGAATCCTATTTTAAAAATAAGACATTGGGAGCACCTGGCTGGCTCAGTCAACAGAGCATGTGACTCTTGATCTCCAGGTTGTGAGTTTGAGCCCCACGTTGGGGATAGAGATCACTTAATTTTTTGAGAGAGAGAGACAGAGAGCAAGAGTGAGGAGCAGAGGGAGAAGCAGGCTCCCCACTAAGCAGGGAGCACGATGCGGGGCTCGATCCCAGGACCCTGGGATCATGACCTGAGCCGAAGGCAGACGCTTAACCAACTGAGCCACCCAGGCGCCCCCAAAATAAAAGCTTTAAAAAATAAGATAAAAGCAAGACATTGTATCAAGCACAGTTTCCAACAGGACTGTAAGGATGGTTCAATGTGGGAAAAGTTGTTAGTATATTATAATAATAGGACTAAGGGGAAAATTTGTATGAAGTAGCATTAGAAGTAGCAGAGGGCATTTTTAAAAAGTCAATACCCATTCATGATAAAAATGCTATATAAAATAGGACTTAATGAATACTTCCTTAACATGATAAAAATAAAATACTGGAAACTTTCCCACTAAGGTAAGGCCACTTTCCCACTCCTTAACACCGTGTTGGAGTTATTCACTGCAATGGAACAAGAAAAAGGAAATTAGAGTAAAGAAAGAGATAAAACTACAATTTCAGATCGTGTGACCATATGGAAAAAAACTACAATATAAGAGCATTTGGGGGGGTGCCCAGGTGGCTTACTCGGTTAAGTGTCTGCTCAGGTCATGATTCCAGGGTCCTGGGATGGAGCTCCATGTCAGGTTTCCTGCTCAGCGGAGAGTCTGATTCTCCCTCTCCTCCCCACTCATGCTCTCTCTCACTCTCTCTCTCTCTCAAATAAATAGATAAAATCTTTTTTTTTTAAAGAGCATTTTGTAAAAGAAGCAAGTCTTTTTTTTCCTAAAGATTTTATCTATTTATTTGACAGAGAGACACAGCGAGAGAGGGAACACAAGCGGGGGAGTGGGAGAGGGAGAAGCAGGCTCCCCGCTGAGCAGGGAGCCCGACGTGGGGCTCGATCCCAGGACCCCGGGATCATGACCTGAGCCGAAGGCAGACGCTTAACAACTGAGCCACCCAGGCGCCCCAAAAGAAGCAAGTCTTAAAACCAGCATGCAAAAATCTATATGCAAAAAACACAAGTCATTGAAAAGATATATTGGAAGAAAAAGGTATAATGGAAGAGATGACTCTATTGGTGATAAAAAAAATAAAACACTTAAGCATAATCTTACAAAGAAATATCTAAAATTCATATAAGAAGCTATAAAAACACTTTTGGAAGGCCAAAGGGGAGTTTGAACAAATGAAAAGTCATGTCACATTCCTGGATAGATCATCACGAAGATGTCAGTCCTCCCTAGGTTAATCTATAAATTTAACAAGATCTCAAAAAAAAAAGGGGGGCGGCGCTTGGGTGGCTCAGTCGTTAAGCGTCTGCCTTCGGCTCAGGTCATGATCCCAGGGTCCTGGGATCGAGCCCCACATCGGGCTCCCTGCTCCACGGGAAGCCTGCTTCTCCCTCTCCCACTCCCCTGCTTGTGTTCCCACTCTCTCTCTGTCTCTCTCTCTCTGTCAAATAAATAAATAAAATCTTAAAAAAAAAAATACCATTAGTTTTCTTCCCCTGGAATTAAAAGCAAGTAGATTATAATTTGGGCAAGAAGAAATAAGAACAGCCAGATAGTGCTTGAAATACAGCCACATTCCAAGATATTAAAAATATATATATACAGCCTCTGTCATTAAAATGAGATGCTGGCCTAGTCACAGACAGAAGGGCACGGAAACAGAAGGGAAAATCCGGAAGCAGAACCAACTACAGATGCAAAACAAAGTACAAGAGGCAACATATCCAATCATTGAGGGGGGATGGGGGACTTTTCAACTGTGATGCTGGGACAGCTGGCTGGCCTAATAGAATTAGATATAATTAGATCCATTCCTCACACCATACACCCAATAGATTTCAAATGAATCAGAGATTTCAATGTCAAACAAAAACAAAACCATATGAGTATTAGAAGAAAACATGAGGAAATTTCTCTGTAACTGGGAATGAAGAAAGCTTCCCTATAAATATGACTCAAAACCCAGACACAATAATGGGAAAGATTAGTAAATTTGACTGAATGAAAATAGAAAATAGGGGCACCTGGGTGGCTTAGCTGGTTGAGCATCTGTCTTTGGCTCAGGGCATGATCTCAGGGTCCTGGGATCGAGCCCCGTGTCGGGCTCCCTGCTCAGCAGGGAGTCTGCTTCTCTCTCTGCCTCACCCCTCACCCCTGCTCATGCTCGCTCACATGCTCTCTCTCAAATAAAATAAATAAAATCTTTAAAAAAAAAAGAAAATAGAAAACATTTACAAAGCTTAAAATACCATGGCCAGAGTAGAAAGGCAAATGATGTACCAGGGAAAATATTTGTGATGTAGGTCATAGACAAAGGGTTGCTCTGCCTAATACGGAAGGAGATCCTAAAAATTAGAGAAAAAAAAGACAAAAACCCTATCTAAACATGGGCACTAGATATGAACGGTTCACAGAAAAAAAGCAAGTTTCCTTCGACATATTAAAAATTGCTCAACCTCATTTGTTATAAGGGAGATGTGAGGGGAGGCCGTTTCTCACCTGTTGGTTTGGCAAAAATCCACATCTGCCAAAACATTCAAAAAATATTTATTAATCACCTTTGGAAGATATTAGGAGACCAAGTCATTATTTTTAGAATGGGTATATATAGGAGGAGAAATTATCTTGTCATTCCTATATAAATAGTACTTTTTGGTAATCAGATAACTGATAAGGGGTAATCTGTAAATTCAGAGCCGATCGGATCATACTATTTATCATTTTGCAATCCCTAATGAACCCTTAGGCAATGATCACCAACCACTGCTCACATCTTTTTTAAAAAAAAAAGAGAAAGCCAGACGTTCTGTTCATCTACATGGTCATAAGCAACATCAGCTGTGAGTAGTTCTGAAAACAAACAAACCAAACCCTCCACCAGAAAAAAAAAAAACCAAAAAACCTGGCCAAGCCTGTGGATCTAACTACCCACATTACAGGAAAAACAAGGAGCAGCAGAAAAATATGTCAGATGGACCCACGATGAGACAATCCACAAAATCCAGGCTGTGGGAAATTCCAGTTTCTTTAACACTTATATTCACCACTTACATTCACTTCTCCGTTCCTCTCCTCCCCTGAATTTTTATTATTGTGTTTTTCATTTCACAGTTTTGTAAACTGAGGCCCAGAGAGCTTTGGCACTGAACACTTGGAGATGTTGGAGAAACAAAAGAATGACTTGGCCCGATCGTACAAGATCAGAAGTGGCAAAAAGCTAGAATGCGACTCGACCACCTTGTTCTAAAATGTTCCCGCCATGACACACACAGACACACAACCTGACTTATTTCTTGATCCCCCCCTTAAACGGAAGCCACGGAGGCCCCGAGTGCCTGACAGCTACGAGCATTTTACACTGCGCCCACTGTTTACAGGTTGGGCAGCCTCCAGCCTCCTCTGCTGCAGAGCTGCTCCTCATCTTGCCACAGACACCTCCAGGGTGCTTTGCGCCCTCATGGGGGGCCCTGAGCTTCGGTAGCCCCATTGTGCACCTGAGTTAAATGGCAGCCTGGAGAGTTTAGTGTTTGGTGAATTAGTGACCAGATGGGGACTAGACCCGTGCTCCCTAACTCCTACTCCAATGCTATGCCCTCCCCATGGACACCTTTCCCCATGGTCTGGAAGGCTCTGACACCTTCTGGAGCACTCGAGCCTTCTGGGTCCCGCTGCCAGCTAGCATGATACCAGCAGGGCCCTGTGAAATGGCAGTCACCAACTCGTACCCCAGCCCTCGCTTTCTGAAGACACCAGCAACCAGGCCATCCATGTTTCCGGCTGTCACCAGGGGACCACCCAGGTCAACCAGCAGGTGGGAAATTTCATTGCCTGCAAAACCTCCTACAGAGCTGATTTTCCTTTCTCTCTCTTGGCACCTGAGGCCCCAAGCTTATTTTGTCCCCTGGCTGATATCTGTGACAAAGCAAGCCCTGAGAGAGAGGGTGAAGATGCCCTTGATTACCTCAGCAACAGAACATGCTGTGCATGTGAATCATATAATCCCATCCCCATGGCAACAGAGAATCACAGAATCATGATCCTTTGGGGCCCAGTGACAATAACACCCACTTTAGTACAAACCATTAGATGAAAACAGAAACAGAAACAACCTCCCCCCAAAAAACATGTCATTTACTGTTCAGATAGCCTTTACAGCCTTGTCCTTATTGTTCGTTGGGATTGTTTTTAATGAAGTGTTGATTCAGAGAGGATAAACCTGAGTGTCCATTTTGGCTGCTGATTTGGGGGCTGATTTCAAACCCGAAGCTTTGTCCCGCAGTCTGAGGAACAAAGGAGAGGGGTTTGATTGATGGAGGCAGACCAAGTCTGCAAGAGAAGAATGGAGATACACTGATACCAAAGACCACAGAGCCAAGGCAAGAATTTCTCATTCATTTTCCTCTTGATGCGTCTTCCTACGGAAGATGGGATCATCCCGCCTCCGAGGTTGGCATGCAAGGAATGACCTTCCCTTTTATCAGCTGGAGGTGCAGATGGTAATGGGAAAATATGTCTCTGCAGTCAGAACACCTTGGACTCCTGGCCTCACAGCAACTCCCCAGGTCAGGGGATGATTCAGTATGAAATATAAACGTGGGATCTAGGGAGGTGTCACACCTCTTCCTGGTATCTGCTCTGCCTCATCCATGCATCTGGGCCTCATTCGGCACTCTGGAGCGGGGCGATGTCTCCCAGTCCTCCAGAGGAGCCCGCTGTCAGCTGAGATTCACAGAGCAGGGAGCATGGGAGGTTGGCAGTCAAGGATGAATGCGTCCCCTCCGGGCACGTAGGCAGGCGAGTGCCAGGAGGGAGGGACAGGGTCTTATTTGTCACTGCACCCCCGGTGCTTAGCCCGATTCCTGGCATATATTAGGCATTGGAAAAAATTTTTTCATGTGGCAGGAGCATGGGGACAGGTTGGTTTCCAGTCTTCCTGCTCCTAAAGAACTGAACAAAACCAACAAGGATGATGGGGTGGGGGAGGACCCACCAACTCTGCCCCGCTAGATCCCCACAAACTTCCATATTTACATAAAGGAGGACAAACTGCCTAACACCAGAGAGACAGGACTCTGCTTTCAGTCTGGCACACAAGGAGCTTGGAAGGTGCCACTTCATCCTAACAAGTAAAAAGCTAAACAAACTGAAAACAACTTTCTTTAGACCCATGAGGTCGTAGGGTAAGCCACTGCCCCCCAAATCAGACAGACACACAGGCGAATAGAGAGAAGGAATCAAGCTCACCACAGCAGAAACCCGCAAGCAGGGATGTTGAAATTTAAAAGGACAATGATTCACATGCTTAAGGTTTCTAATGGTTGAGGTAGACAGCTTGTATTACTCAAGGTGGTGCAGTATTGCCAAATAAAAGACAAGTTATTTTACATTTTTATCTCCTACTGTTAAGAAAGAGGCTGAGCGTTTGATAGGCCTCTCCAGATTTGGGAGACAATGCACATCACTCATGAGAATAGTGCTATAATTTGTTTTTGAGGTGACTCAGAAGGCTGACACTTATGAGTGCTGCCTGAGTAAGAGAGAGAGAGCTCTGTCGCAGGCCCAGGCTGGGGTCCAAAAGCCCTACTGCCTGAGCCTTTGACCTATATGACAGGTCCTAGCCCATGGTGCTCCGTGTACCCATGGTGGGCGCCATGATGCTAGAGATAGCAATGGTATGTGGAGTCTCTGGCAAGCCCCGATGGAAAAGCCGCAGCTCAGATACCTAGGGTTCTAGAACAGAGCTCTGTTATCTTCAGCACATTCATAATTCGAAGGCAGCTCTTTCCATGCTACCAGCTCCTAGCAGAGACTAAGCCCTTGACCATGGGGCATCAAGTGAGTAGAAGACCAGAGCTGCCCATCACGAGTTGTGCATGACCAGCCCCACCAAGTAATAAAATTGAGTGGGCACAGCCACAGCCCATTCTGGGATGGAAATGGTATTTTCTAGATTAGGCCTGAGCAGGTTCACAGCGCAAAAATAAGGAAGCCAGACTGACTCCCATGTCCCCTACCTTTATTGCAACAGTGCCTGTCGCCCAACTCACATCTCTGCCCTATTTGGGGGATCACCTACAACCGGATGATGGAGGGTGAAATGCTAAGCCTTGTTCACTGTTGGTGCCATCTGAAAAAAGGACCACTGCCCCATTGCTGTGTTGTTCAGGGGTGACCCTGGGATCAGGCGGTGATGGGAACTCCTCCAAGTGAGCGGCGTTTCGAGCAGCGCATTTGCTGGTAATGTGTTGTGCAAGGAGCAGTGACCTGAGGTTAGCACTTACATGGACCCCTGGGAAACAGCAAGTGGCTTGTCTGGTCAAACAGGAGCCTGAGGGAAGTAAGCTAATTTTGTGTTATATGACTATTCCCTTAATTTAAAAAAAAAAAATGGATGGGTCTGCAAGCCAAGGGGTAGAAGTAGAAGGGACCGGGGACCCGCTTGGGGGTTTGTGCTTTCTGTCCCAACGGTTTTAGGCTCTGCTGGATTCTGGGTCCTGGGAGCTGGGGAATGGCGATGTTTATAGCAGGGTACATAGTGGGGATCCACTTAACCGAAAGATATGTCTGCCACCTGGTCATTTGGGGCTCCATATGCCAACAGACCACCAGGCAAAGAAAGACCTTCTCCTCTGGCAGGGACACTAGACCCTGATAATCCTAAGAGACACAGTTGCTGATGTGTGTTGGGAGCAGGAAAGAGTGTGTGCAGAATTCCATGGATGCACGGGATCGCTTCTTTGGGCTTCTGCGCCTAGCGATAATCAGGAAGCAGCAATAACAAAGGCCCAAGAAGGGCGTGGTAACCAGGGGCTCAGACCTCTCAGGAAGGAGGGAAGGAGAATTACCCTACCCAGCAATCAACGTCCACCAACAGCCATGCTGGCTAGAGATGAGGGATGGCAGCTTCTTTGGAGCTGCCATCATAATTCTTGAATTTCAGATCCAGAAGTGGAGGCCATTTTAATGATCTCAGCCCCAGAAATTCTACTTGATTAATAATGGCGACCAAGAAGGTTATGACGGGGTTAGCGCAAGCCTGACCTGAATCAGCAATGGGAAAACTCACACAGAGCAGGAAAATGGCTCCGACTTGATTTGAGTGGCAAGTGAAAGAAAGATCTGGAAATGAGATAAATGGTTGGGAGGTCAGTCATTGCCTTGCCAGGAAGACCACCTAATGATTTAATGGTTCTAGTAAAAGTTTAACAACTGGGGCGCCTGGGTGGATCAGTCAGTTAGGCATCCGACTCTTGATTTTGGCTGGGGTTGTGATCTCCGGGTCGTGCGATTGAGCCCCGCGTCAGGCTCCATGCTGGGCGTGGAGCCCCCTTAAGATTTTCTCTATCCCTCTCCCTCTGCCCCTCCCCATCTAAAAAAAAAAGGTACCTTGTCAAAGCAGAAGGGTAGGGAATGATAGTGGGTCCTTCTAGAAATCTGTGGGGGAGGGAGTCTATGCAGGGTATCCCAATACAGCCTTTCCATTGATGTGAATAGGTCTCCTGAGCTCCATGGGAAAGTAAGGTCAGATGATAGGCAGGCAGGAACAGATAGATAGGAGCACTGGAAAAGTTGGTATGGGAAGTGCGACAGAGCGGTGATGGAGGACAAACGAGGACTTGTGGAATGCCCCTGAGCACACAGCGCAGTGAGAGACCATGAGTCGCAGTCGACCGCCACCCACACTGTTGGGACAGCTCTCTCTGCAGCCATGGGAGAGGTTCCAGGCTTTTCTTAGAGGCTGGATGTGTTCAGTTTGTAGCTGTGCAAAGTCAGGCCGTGCAGCGTCATGATTCCAGAAAGCTCCTGGAGTGCTGTGCTCATGGAGACTGAGCCAGCACTCCAGGTTTGAGGAGCAGCTGTGGATGCGGCGGGGGGAGGGGGGGCGGGGGGGGTGAGGATGGAGGAGGAAGTTCACAGGGGCAACCAGGGCTTATCCCAGCATATTAGGAACATGGCCTGAAACAGCAGGAATCGTTTAAGACTCCAGGAGAATAGAAGATTCCAAAATACCCACTGTCTTGGCCGTGGGCTGCTGGATACAGCTCACGCCTGCTTGCAAGGGATGGCTTTCACTTTTTTTTTTTTAAGATTTTATTTATTTGTCAGAATGAGAGAGAGAGAAAGAGCACAAGCAGGGGGAGCGGCAGGCAGAGGGAGAAGCAGACTCCCCACTGAGCAAGGAGCTTGACATGGGACTCAATCCCAGGACCCTGGAATCATGACCTGAGCAGAAGGCAGATGCTCAACCGACTGAGCTACCCAGGCATCCCATGGCTTTTACATTTTTAAGAATTTTGCAAGTCAGTCGGCAACAACTTGGTGGTTGAGATCATCCGTGGAGGAAGGATTTACCCATGGAAATCATCAAACAATGCAAGTCATGCCTTTGTTTTTTCCACTCTGGAGGGCAGGTTGTAAAACATTTCCCAGCAAAGCACTGTGCTCTGGTGCAAAGTTGGCCCTGGGGAAAAGAGGAAGTGTGAATGTGTCAGGAAAATGTCCACAGCTGATCTTAGCTGGAGAAAGCACTTCGTGTCTATCACAGCTGGGGAGAGCCCAGAACACATTGAGCGTGACGACCAGGGGGGCTACGCCCAGTGGGGGCACACATGTATGCCTGCCGCACACTAGCTCCCATGATCTAGCCAACCCTACTAGAAGAGTTTAAGAGTAAGCGTCCAAGAAGCAATTAAACACAATGGGGTGTGCCTCCTCTAGGGGAAACCCTAGAGATCCCTGAGAAAAAGGGCATGCACGCGTGCTCACAGAACAACTTTTGCTTGAAAAAAAAAAAAAAGTTGCAGCCTTGGGCATTACCAAGCTTGGCCCATCCCTACAACACAAGTCTGCCAGAAAATTTAAGAAATCAGCCCTCTGCTACAGCGTTGATACTGACCCTGAATCTTCTTGGGTTGGATGACTTAGTTCTAACTCCGTCATTGGCATTGGGACCACAGACTCCCCTTACCCCAGCCAATCTTGTTGATTTCATGAGCAATATCCAATAAGAATCCTCCAACTCTGACCTTGCAGGTGAACCCTGGGCTGGCATCCCACCCAGCCAACTCATCTTTGGATCACCAAGACAGGCAAGGGATGGTACTGTCACAGGGAGAGGCATTCATTCATTCTTCCAGGAATCTGATTCCAGAGTTCAAGCTCCCCTTCCTGACAATGCTTTTAAAATGACCGCTGAAAAAATAAAAAATAAAAAAATAAAATGACCGCTGAGCAGTGTCCCTTCTGGTGGCATTCTGCCGGTCTCCAGGCCAGCCCAGATCCAGGAGCAAAATCACACTGCAAATTGCATGGACACACGATTCATGGGCGGGGGGGTCATTATTCTAACAACCTACTACAGTCCTTGGTTTCCATTTCCACAGCTGAGCACACTCTGAGAGAAACTCCCCTGGTTTCAGAACCTTCGATTTGGCTCAGGACCTGGTGTTGTCCTCAACTTCCGCTCCAGCTGAACACTGTCAGCCAGCTGGACCCAGAACTGAATGATGGTCTTTTCCAAACCAGGTAACTGAAAAAAAAAAAAGTTAACTGGAAATAAATCCTTTTTGCAGTTAAAATTTTACCTTCATGAAATGGGGTGCAGCATGATTTCTCAAACGTACTTGCTTCCTAAGCCCTTCACACAAATTTTGAGACCCCCAGATCCCTATCGTGTTTACCTTATTAGGAATTGAAACTGAGAGTCTTTAAATGTTGACTTATTAATTCTTTTAGGAGTAACAATGATGAACTCATTACAAAGTAACAAAAAATAATAATGAACTCATTACAGAGTAACATAAATTTTTATTGCTATGGAAAATAACTGTATTTTCCAAAACAACCCCCCTCCCCCAAAAAAGTATTAATGAGAAGAATGGCATTGTTTTTGCATCTTCTCAAATCTCTTTAATGTCAGATTTCGTAGGAAGACACTGTATTCTCATATCTGCTTCTGCATGCAGTCTGTTGCAATGTGTTGTTTTAGTTGAAGCGTGTGAAGAAATTATGGCCTTATATATATGTGGGTGTCGGTGTGTGATTGGAGAGGAAAGGAGTATTTTAACAGCCGTGTCAAATAATTGTGGATATTCTTTTTCAGGATCTTACTAAAACTTGACAAGTGGTAGTTTCTTTCTTTTTTTTTTTTAAGATTTTATTTATTTGTTTGACAGAGAGAGAGAGAGAACACAAGCAAGGGGAGTGGAAGAGTCAGAAGCAGAGAGGGAACATAAGCAAAGGGAATGGAAGCAGAGAGCCTGACGTGGGGCTCGAACCTAGGACCCTGGGATCATGACCCGAGCCAAAGGCAAACGCTTAACGACTGAGCCACCCAGGCACACCAAGTGGTAGTTTCTTAAAGGCTAATTGCAGATCAGCTGGCTGGCTCAGTTGGTAGAGCATATGACTCTTGTTCTTGGGATCATGAGTTCAAGCTCCACGTTGGGAGTAGAGGTTACTTAAAAAAAAAAAAAAGGCTAACCGCAACAAACCATATCCACACACATAAATCTTTTGGTTTATCTTGCATTTTGCAATATAACTTTTACATATGCATGATTTTGTCATATCAGGCTTTGCTCATTTAGAAAATATTTGTTCACTGAGTTATGCAGCTTTTCCAAATGTTGACACATTTCATAAAATATAAGAGAATCACATTTGCTAATATTGCCACCCTCTCATCAAAACATTTTTTAAGTATTGGGAAACTGTCAAGCTCACAGTGGCAGATATAAATGTCCTAAAATTCTAATTTTCTCGTGAAAGCTCAAGCTTTATCACTGGCAATAAATACACGGTTATTTTTTTTCATCCATTTTCAAGAAAATGTCTGCCAAGTACTCAAGTCTGAAGAATCATAGTTCGGCGGCCAGTTGTTCCTAAAAGATGGTGTTCCATTAAAAAAAAAAAAAAAAGTGACCAGTGCGGCTCGTGACCCAAATGATTATGCCAAGGCTTTTCCTCAAGACAACCACTGTGTTCTGTGCAAACTTCCCAATTCCCCATTCATGATATGAAAAAGACATACATACTCAAGGGTCCAGATTTAATGAAATCTATACTTTTACTGCTTTTAATAAAGTACATTCTTAAGTGAGACTGGATTTTTTTTTTTTGCCCTTGCAAGTGTGTGGTTGTGAATAATACAGCGACATGGCATCGTTTGGTGTCATTGTCTTGATTCGAGGTAAAACACCCACAGTCTTACTCATCATTGCTTTTGCACCATTAGCAAAAGTGGAAAATGATGCCAGATGTTATGATGAAAGAACTTTTGACCTCAGAGGCTCCCTGAAGGGGGTCTTGGGAAGCCCCGGGGCTCTCCAGACCACACTTTTGAGAACCAGTCTCCAATGGTGAGAAAAGACTTACGCCTACATAGGAAGGAACCTCACAATTGTAATGTTGAGGGAAAGAGGCCAGGCACAAAAGAGTATGTACAATATAATTTCTGTACATATATAGGAAATAAAGCTTCCAAAACCCTAGAGAACCTGGTCCATGGCCTTAGATGTCAGGATGACAACTACCCTTGCAGCAGTGGGTAGTGCCTGGAAGAGAGCATGACAGGGGCTTCTGGAGCGCTGGTCAAGCCCTTTTTCTTGTTTTGGATGCCAGGTATAGAAATGTGTTCACTCTGTGAAAATTCATCAAGCTCATGATGTGTATACTTTCCTACATGTATATCATCCTTGAATTAAGAGGTGTTTCTAACATGGTTTCCAGCAGTACAAAGTGTAAAAAGCCCCCCCCACCCCACCGAAAACCACCACCACCACCAATAACAACACAAAAAACCCTGAAAGATGTCCCTAAATGAAAACAAAACAAAACTGTTTCTGGCAGTAATCATGACCAAATATGTGCAAAATATATATGTTCATGCAGATATCTCCACGACAATTCTTTCACTCCTTAGGTAGCACTTCCTACGTGCCAAACGGGCAGGAAAGAAATGCCCTATAGAGAGGAAGGACTGTTCTGGACCCTATCTAGAATGTTCACATAATGTTAGGCAAGGACATCTTCTTAACATTAGCATTAGAGCTTTAGTAAGAAAACATTCAGGATGTTGGAGTACGTCTGCTGCTTTTGCGCACCTTTCCCAAAGGTCCTTCAAGAAAGAGACAAGCTGAAGCTAAAAATGACTCACGCGAGAGCAGACAAGATGCAGTTCTGGGAAAAGAGGGGGCCTGCTCTCCAAAAAGGGCCAGAGTGCCAAACCAAGGAGAGGAGCAGAGTTGAAGCACCAAACGTACCCCAAGTTCAAGGGTAAAGTGTATGGACACAGGAAGGTAAAAGTGAGCCTGGGGGAAGGTTGACTGCCAGGCTCTTCAAAAGCACCTCCCTTTGTGCACCCTCTACCACAGGGGAGCAGCTCACTTGCGCTGAGGGATAGCTGAGGTTCGTGGGGGCAAGCATCTCAACGCAGAAAGCCCTGGCTAAAACTCGTGGCCTTGCCCTCCAGAATGGATGCTCTTCTGTACCCCGTCTGTCGAGTTTCCCAGGTCAGCACATTCATCCTCTCCCTGGTCGCATGAAGCCCTCAAAGCCTCTCCAAGGAAATGGCCAGTGAGTGACCCCAGCCCCAGGGAGCCCTGAATACCTGATTGACACCTCTGGATTACTGTCCTCTTCGGATCTCAGGCCACTAATGACTCAAGATCTTGTCAGCTCTTTGATTATTTTAGGAAGCTCTTTTATTTATGTGACATCCACATTGTTTATGTTGTCGACAATGGAAGGCTTGCCTCAATGACTTCACTGTTACTAAGTGGACACAGCCGTCCTCCAAGTGAATTTTTTGAAACGGAGTCTGCACGCTTCCACTGGCTTCCAACCCTTCCATGGTGCTCCGTCTGCCCCCCAGAAGAAGGTTCGGATTCCTCAGCCTGGCACTCAAAGTCTTCGGAGATTTGGTTCCAGCCTTTCTCTTCCCTTGCCTCCCACCTCCCGCCTCCTTGCCTGCTCCCTGCTTTACTTTGTCAGCCCCTAGATCCTCTGCTACCTGTGTTCTTTCTCACCATCAGGACTTTGCTTCTGAGCATCCTTCACAGTCTTTCACCCTCTTCTTCCCTCCCCCAGCCCAAACTCTTCCCCCAATAAATGGCTGCTCATCCTTCCAGAATCTCCCTCGCCCTCTGTAGATGGAGCTTTCCTCTTCACCCCTCCCCCAGGAATGACTGATCACCCCCTTCTCTGTGTCTCTACAGTTCCCTGCTACATTACATATTGATGCAATCTTTTTTTAGTATACGCATCACGATCTTTATTAACAAAGCTTTTTCCAGGGGAGTACTTCGCATTGTTTCTTTACTCGATTAGTACTGCTAGTTGCCTATATTGCTGGGCTGGGGCTACCATCACAAGTACACAGACTGGGCAACTTAGACAACAGAAATGTATTTTCTCACAGTTCAGGAAGCTTGGAAGGCCAAGATCAAGGTGTTGGCAGATTTGGTTTCTTCCGACGCCTCTGTCCTTGGCATGAGATGGCCGCCTTCCCTTCACACGGTCTCCCCTCTGTATGTGTCTATGTCCTGATCTCTTCAGTCATAGTGGATTATAGCCCACTCTAATGACCTCATTTTCACTTAACTACCTCTCTAAAGACTGTATCTCCAAATACAGTCACCTTCTGAGGTCCTAGAAATTAGGACATCAGCATATGAATATTGGGGGGACACAGCTCAGCCCATAACATCACCCTACTAAGAATTTGACACTAAGCTTATTATCAGAGATGATGTACATTCTTCTTATCTTCTGAAGTCTAACACAGAACATCTGTTGCCTGTATTAAATTCAAGCCAGAGCTTGAAGGAAATCATTTCAGCACCTCTCAGGGGCCTCGTTGGCTCTCAAGGTGAATAGGGCGATGGTGATAACTCCGCAGAGTTTCTCATGGGCAGGTAGAGCACTGGGAACCACAGATGTACAATCGTTCTCTGGAATAGGCAGTTTGGTGTCCTGGGGGGCAAGCCCCTCACATGGGCATCTTCCTGTCAAGGTACTTTGAGTGACAGCAAGAAGGCTTTTGTCTTTCCAAAGTTCTGTCTCCACTTCCTCTTCTGCATACCAATGGCCAGTGAGCAGGAAGAGTCCCAGGATCACTGTCAGGATGCCAGTCTCCATGGCCTGTCTTTGATGAGACGGTCCCTCCATCTGGTGGTATGTTGTAAAGATTGCTTCTTTGGTTCTCAATCCTTTTCTTCCCCCATCTTGAGTCCCATGATAGTCACGGGTTTGGATTTCCAGCGGGTGGTCTCTGATGGCTGGATATCAGGGCAATACTGAGGCTCACATCCCCTGGTGACATCAGCTAACGAGGGGCTTGAGTGTGGCCTGGCATTCTATCAAGGTGGTGATTGAAAGATAGCTGGCATCGTCTGCCCTGGAGGGGGATATGGGACCAGACCTCACGTACTGGGATCACTTTGATGGATCCGGGGACATGCTCTGCGGCTTTTTTGCTTTTTGGAGCTCAACCAGCAAGTCCTGATCAGATCTTACTTGGGAATCTCTTTGAGACTTTGAGTGGTTTACCACTTCTCTATGGATGCTATTTTTGTCAAATTTATTCAACAAATATTTATTGAGTGGTTTCGATGTGCTGGGCACTCAGTACTAGAGAAGAGTGGGAAGCAGAGAAGAAAGAAAAAAAAAAAAAGAACCCAGCCCAGCACCTGTCCTCATGCAGTGTGCTACAGCGGAGGACAGAGCATTAATCGAACAATAACTAATCACTAATCCGTACATAATAGCAAATGGTAAATGAGTTACAGAGGAATGTTTCAAAGGGAAAACTGACCTGTCAGAGAAGGTTTCCATGAGAAAAATAGCATTTGATCAAATAACGGAATGATGAACAGGCAAAGGTGTAGACACTAAATACACATTTGTAGAGTCTGAATCTTCCCCTAGAAGCTTCCTTTGAAAACGTGGATGTGCAAAGAGATAGAAAAAGAAGCAAGAGCAATGGGGCGTGGGGTGGGGGTTGCAGTAGATAACCTCTAGAAATTAGCAAGCCTTCTGGGTTTCAGATCAGAATCGGACATTAACAGTCTGAGTGACCTTGGGCATGTCACTCGCCCTCTGTTTCCCCCCTATTTATAACACTTTGAGATTAGACTGGCTCCCAGTTTTCCAAAGCAGATTACATATACCACTGGTGCCGGGCAAAATCATTTTAACTGATACATGTTTGCACGTTAATAGATATTTATTTTAATATGAATACAAGCAATATAAGTATAACATAAAACCCGTGATTTCAAAAAACATTACTGCTCAGGAGAAGGGTCAAGTAAATAGTGCTAAGACTTCCACTTCCTTTTTTTTTTTTCAAGATTTTATTTATTTATTCATGAGAGACAGAGAGAGAGAGAGAGAAGCAGAGGGAGAAGCAGGCTCCCCGCCCAGCAGGGAGCCCGATGCGGGACTCGATCCCAGGACCCCGGGATCATGACTTGAGCAAAAGGCAGACGCTTAACCATCTGAGCCACCCAGACTTCCACTTCCTTAGTTGGTGAGTCATCTTCCCACAGCAAACAACTGAAAAACGTCCCCAAAAACCTGGAAGCAATTTCCGGACCTGAGAGGCATGAGGAGGAGAAATCTAATCAGAATCCAAGAGCCTTATTGAGTGGAGGAGATAGAGATCAGAACTCAGACTCAGGCAGCTAGAAATCATAAGGCATGATTTTAGAAAGGGCAGAACCGTGGAGTTCATATTATATGTGGAAGTAAAAGCACAAAAGACGGAGGGAGAGATGGTAGTATATTCTTGTAAGGGTCTCAGATTAGACGTAAAATGGTATAACGTTTGAAGAGGGGTAGTTATAAGGTCATCATGCATGTTAGGAGCCTTAGTGAAATCATTAAAATAGTAATACAAGGTAGAATAGCTAATGAGCCAACAGTAGGGAGAAAATGGAAATCTCAAAACTGTCCAATTAAATCCAAAAGAAGGCAGGAAGAAAGAATCAGAGGGTCAAATAGAGAACAAACACAAGACAATCTAGAGAGATTTAGACCCAATCACGTCAGGAATTATATTAAATTAAAGCAGTCTGAGCACTTCAATTAAGTGACAGAGATTGTGAGATTGGATAAAAGTGCAAGACCTAACTATATGCTGTCAATAAACCTATAGTTCTAGTGGGAGGTTTCAAGACTTGACTCTCACTAACTTCAAGAACAAGAGGTTGGAAAATCAGTAAGGATGTAGATTTTAACATTGATCTAGTTGACATGCATAGAAGACTCCACTGAAGAGCAGCAGGATACACATTCTTTCCACATGTACATGGAAACTGCACCAAAATTTCCCCAGCCATGGGACGAGTCTTAATGAATTTTTAAAAGTTGGACAGCATACAGAGTATGTTCTCTAGCCACAAAAAAAAAAATAAATTAGAAATCAATGAGAGGGGCGCCTGGGTGGCTCAGTTGGTTAAGCATCTGACTCTTCATCTCAGCTCAGGCCTTGATCTCAGGGTCCTGAGTTCAAGCCCTGTGCTGGGCTCCACGCTAGGCAGAAAGCCTGCTTAAAAAAAAAAAAAAATCAATTAGAGAAAGATATCTAGAAAACTCCCCAACTAATAGAAAAATTTTAAACACAATCCTAAATAACCCATGAGTCAACAAAGAAATCACAAGGGAAATAAGAAAATGTTTAAATTGAATGGAAATTTAAAAATATATATATCAAAATTAAAAATTCCTTTTTTTTTTTAAGTAGGCTCCAAGCCCAGTGTGGAGCCCAAATGAGGGTTCAAACTTACAACCCCGAGTTCAAAACCTGAGCTGAGATCAAGAGTCTGACGCTTAACCACTGAGCCACCCAAGAGCCCCAAAACTAAAAACTTCTGCTCTTTCTTTGTCTTTTTTTTAAGATGTTATTTACTTATCTGAGAGAGAGAGAGAGAGAGAGAGGGCATGAGTGGGGGGGTGGGGGCTAGGGAGAGGGACAAACAGACTCCCCGTTGAGCAGGGTGCCCAATGCGACGTGGGGCTCGATCCCAGGACCCCGAGATCATGACCTGAGCTGAAGGCAGATGCTTAAACAAACTGAACCACCCAGATGCCCCTAAAAACTTCTGCTCTTCATAAGACACTATTAAAAAAACAAAAAGGTGGTTCTGCCCTGCCCCCGCCAGCACCTTCTCCTGTTACCCTCCGGGTGCCCAGAATCCAGGCACCCCCACACACTCTGTTGCTATGGTGGTCCCTGGGAGCCAGGGCAAGAAAGTCAAGTTGAGCAATAACACACAGAAAGGGGGGGATGCCGAGAGCCACTAATGTCACCTATCAGGCTCACCATGTCAGCAGGAACAAGAGAGGCCGGGGGGCGGGGACCAGAGGTGGTTTTCATGTTTACACAGTTTGGCCAACAGGAGCTTTCCTTTTATTGTCTGGATAATCAGTTGTCTCAAGAGCATATGTTGATGAGGGCATCCTTTTCTTCCTCCCTGCAATGTCATCTGTCCCGTGTCCGGTTTCCACTTATGCGTGGATTTGTTTCTGGGCGCTCTTGACTATTCCACTGGTCCATTCCTCTATTATTGCCACACTGTCTTACTGTGTATTTATAAATCTTGAAATCCAGTGGAGTAAGTCCTCTTACCGTATTCTTCATCAGAAGTGTCTTGACCTTCTTTTTTTGCTCTTTGCATTATTGTATAAATTTTGTAATCGGTTTAACCAACTCCTCCAAAATCCTGTAGGGATTTAGTTTGGGATTACGCTATATTTAAAGGTCAATTTGGGGGAAAACTGATCTTTAGAATATTGGGTAATCCTTTTCTTGAACATAGTATGTTCCATTTATTATACCACTAATGATGCTTATAAATACTGTTTATCAGAGTTTTTGGTGCTTGCTTTATCAGCTAACATATAATTAGTTTTCATAAATATATATTTGAAAAGAACATCTCCTTCTCTGCTGTGTGCAATATTCTATATATGTTCATTAGATCAAGCTTGTTAATTATGTTGCCCAAAAAGGAAAATGAAAAAGCAAGAGAGTGAGAGAAAATATACACAATACTAAGGACTCATATCCAAAATATAAAAAGAACTCTTACAACTCAATTATAAGAAGACAAACAACTCAATTTAAATAATGGGCCAAGGGGCACCTGGCTGGCTCAGTCAGTGGAGCATGCAACTCTTGATCTCGTGGTTGTGGGTTCAAGCCTCAGTTGAGTACAGAGATCACTTAAAAATAAAATCTTTTTAGGGGCACCTGGGTGGCTCAGTCAGTTGAGCATCCGACTCTCGATTTTGGTGCTCGCTTCGGCAGCACATATACTAAAATTGGAACGACTCTCGATTTTGGCTCAGGTCATGATCTCAGGGCATGAGATCAAGCCCCATGTGGAGTCTGCTGCAGATCCTCTCTCTCTCTCTCTCTCTCAAATAAATAAATAAATCTTTAAAAAAATACAATCTAAAAAAAAATAGCCCCCCCCCGCAAAAGCCCAAAAACTTCACAGAAGTAGGTGTAAAATGGCCAGTAAGCACAGGGAAAGATGCACCACACAATTAGCCATGAGGGAAATGCAAGTTAAAACCACACCAATACACCATCATACATCCATTACAATGGCTGGAATTAAAGACTGCTGATGAGAATAAGGAGCATCTGGGACTCTCATTCCTTGCCAGTGGAAAAGTAAAATGGTACAACCACTGTGGAAAACAGCTGGACACTTAATACACAACTCAGCAATTCCACACCCAGAGAAATGAAAACACATATCCACCCAAAATCATGTACGTTAGTGTTCTTAACAGCTTTATTCAAAATAACCCCAAACTGGAAACAACTCAATGCCCATCCATGGGTGAGTGAATAAACAAGCCATGCTATACCCATGCAATGGAATTCCATCAGCAACAAAAGGAATAAACTATTGACACACATAAACAACGTAGAGGAACCTAAGAAGCACATGCCGACATAGCCTTGTCTGATGAAACCTACAAAACATTGCTGAAAGACGTAACCAAATGAAAACACATCCCATGTTCATGGACTGAAAGCACTAATATTGTGAAGATGTCAGTATTACCCAAAGAAATTTACAGATTTGATGCAATCTCTATCAAAATCCCAGTAACATTTTTTAAAGAAACAGAAAAACCCATCCTAAAATTCATATGGAATCCCAATTGGACCCTATATTGCCCAAGCAATTTTGAGAAAGAAAAACAAAGCCCAGAGGAGTCACACTTCTTAATTTCTTTTTTTTTTAAGTATTTGTTTAATTTGAGGGAGAGTGAGTGAGAAGAGGCAGAGGGAGAAAGAAACTGAAGCAGACTCCACACTGAGCACAGAGACCAATATGGGGCTAGGTCCCACAACCGCAAGACCATGACCTGAGCTGAAACCAAGAGTCATCTGGTTTCAGATGAGCCATCCAGGTGCCCCCACACTTCCTGATTTCAAAATAGACTACAAAACTACAGTACTCAAAACTGTGTGGTCCTGGCATAAAGACATATAGACCAATGGGATAAAGAGTCCAGAAATAAATTCTCAAATATATGGTCAAATGATTTTTTACAAGGATGTCAAAACCATTTGATGGGGGAAAGGAGTCTCTTCAACAAATGGTGCTGGGAAAAATGCATATCTACATGCAAATAAAAAAATGAATCACCTAATTCCATATATGAAAATGAACTAAAAATGGTTCAACCTAAACGTAAGATCTAAAATTATAAAATCAGGAGAAAACATAGAGCAAAAGCTTCATGGATTTGGCAGTGATCTCTTGGCTATGACACCAAAGATACAGGCAACAAAAGAAAAAATAGACAAATAGGACTTCATGAAAATTTAAAAATTGTGTGCATCAAAGACAATACCAACAGGGTAAAAAAAAAAAGGCAACCCACCGAATGGGAGAAAATATTTGGAAATCATATATCTGAAAAAGGATTAATATTCAGAACATATAGCGAACTTCTGAAACTCAACCACCAAGAAACAAACGACTCCACACAAAAATGGCCGGAAGATTGAATGGACATTTCTCCAAAGAAAATGTATAAATGGCCAATAAGCACATGAAAGAATGCTAAAGATCATTAACCATTAGGGAAATGTAAATCAGAACTACAAAAAGACATCACCTCACACTCATTAAGATGGCTACTATCAAAAACCAGAAAATAATGAGTATGGGCAAGAGTGTGGAGAAATTGGGACCCTTGTACACAGTCCGTGGGATTATCAAGTGGTGGAGAACAATGTGATGTTTCCTCAAAAATTAAAAATAGAATTACCGAATCATCCAGCAATTCCACTCTGGGTATATGCTCAGAAGAATCGCAAGCAGGGTCTTAAAGAGATCATTGGACACCCATGTCCACAGCAGCATTATTCACAATCGCTGAAACATGAAAACAACCCGAGGGTCCATTGACAGATGAATGAATAAACAAAATGTGGGAATGCACACCAAAGAATATTATTCAGCCTTAAAAGGGAAGGACATTCTGACATGTGCTACAACGTGGATGAACCTTAAGAATGTTATGCTGAGGGACGTAAGCCAGTCACAAACAAATACTGCATGATTCCACTTGCGTGAAGTACTTAGAGCAATCACAGTCATAGTGACAGAAAAGTAGAATGGTAGCTGCCAGGGGATGGGGAGGTACCGTCAATGGGCATAGAATTTCAGTTTTGCAAAATGAAAAATGTTAGGGAGAGGATGAAGATGTGCACAATATACATTAGGAATCTACTTAGTGCCACTGAGGTGTACACTTAAAAATGGTTAAGATTTAATATTTTGGGGGTGCCTGGGTCGCTCAGTCGTTAAGCGTCTGCCTTCAGCTCAGGTCATGATCTCAGGGTCCTGGGATCGAGCCCCGCATCGGGCTCCCTGCTTCTCCCTCTCCCACTCCCCCTGCCTGTGTTCCCTCTCTCGTTGTCTCTCTCTCTGTCAAATAAATAAATAAAATCTTTAAAAAAAAGATTTAATATTTTGTTATGTGTGTTTCGCCACTATAAAAATAATTGAGAAAATAAACATATGTTGAGCAAAAGAAACCAGACTCGAAGGTACAACATGCTTCATGATCTCATTTATCTGAAACTACAGAAAAAGCAATTCTAATCTAAAGTGACAGAAAGCAGATAAGTGGTTGCCTAGCACCAGAGTTGGAGGTGGGGCATCGACCACCACAGGTCGAGGAAGGAGCACCAGAGAATGTTTTGGGGTGATGGGAATGATCTCTATCTTGAGGGTGGTGGTGGTTATATGCGTGGGCATATAAATCTGTCAAAACCCAGAAACGTACACTTAAACTGGGTGCATTGTACTGCATATAAATCATCCTGCAATAACACAGATTTAAAAAAAAAAAAAAGCAATGCGCTAGAATAGCAGGAAATTACTGCTTCTGAAAGCAGATAGAGTTCAGGAATAATTTCCTCCATGGCCAGACTAGCACAGCCTCATCGAGATAAAACTGACAGCAATACTTAGAGCTCTTGGGAACAAAGTGATGGTGATATACAAATTGTGGAAACGGCGGTCCTCTATGATTATAAATGATCTTACAGGTGGCTGGTACATTCAACTAATTGTAACCAGAAAATGAAATAAAGGGAGCGGTCTTTCAATGACTCACAGAGGTGTGTGAGTTATACCCCAGCTTTCTGGAATGCTCCAAGGGGTCATAGGTGTCACATCTTCCGTAGCCAGGACACACGATACGAATTTCCCTAGATGGAATTCACATGCTTCTTCTCAGGAAAACAGCAAAGCATCGCTTCTTGACAATAGTTTTGTCTGCAGGCAGATATCTTCTGCCCTTTCTGATTGTTGGTGCTGTTTAACCGACTGAGCCACCAAGTTGTCCCTAATTCCAGTTCGTTAACATACAGTGTTCTATTAGTTTCAGATTCCCATCCTTGTCTTGAGGAAGCAGATTTTCAGTTCTATGCTTCACTCCTTGATTTTAATTTTTACTTGTAGTTTATTGGTTGGTTTACTCTAATTTTAACGTTTTAAGAATCAACAACTTTGTTGTATTACAGGGACTCTCTTTTTATGGTTGCTTTCTGCTTATTGAAAGTGAGACTTGTTCTCTATTTACAGAGTGAAATAAGGCTTCCTTATTAAAATAAATATATTTTGATGAGAAATGAATCTGTCTAAAGAACAAAATATTACTTATGGGTAATAGGCGGCTTAGGCAAATATTTCAATATTGTTGTACTGCTCATATGTTTGAGGTTTGTTAAAGCCTGTTCCCTTTCCTGCTCTGCTGTTTTGTGATTCATTGAGAAGGCAGGTGTGTGCCTGCCTGTGGCATCTTGATAAGATGGAGCAGCATCAGGGGCGCCTGGGTGGCTCAGTCGGTTAAGCGCCTGCCTTCGGCTCAGGTCATGATCCCAGGGTCCTGGGATTGAGCCCCGCATCGGGCTCCCTGCTCAGCGGGAAGCCTGCTTCTCCTTCCCCCGCTCCCCCTGCTTGTGTTCCCTCTCTCGCTGTGTCTCTGTCACATAAATAAATAAAATCTTAAAAAAAAAAAAAAAAGATGGAGCAGGGCCAGCAAATCAACAACAGCGACAATTAACTGAATCTTCAGAAGCATGTGCCATCAGTCCATACCACCCTTCCCTGTGCCACTGGTCTTTCCTTCTCAGTCATTGAAGATTTTAGGACCTTATTCTGTGCCCCGCCCCCATTTCTGACATCATTCTTGATGGTTCAATATCCTTTTAAATAATCTATGCACACCCAGGCCTTAGTTTCTTGATCCCTCCGCTTGGAGGATCTACACCTCCTCTCCACCTCAGCCACACTCATAGTCACACCGTGGGCTTCATCATTACCAATAAGTGCATCATCTCCAAAATCTCAGTGTCAACCATACCGCTCTTTGACCCCCTCCTATCTCTCCAGCTCTTTTCTTCCCCCTGCATCTAAGCGGGTTGCTGGAGAAAGACCCACATCCTTGCTGCCTGGCCTCACTTTAAATTTCTGATCATAGAACTCCACTACTGCATTGGGCTGGTCATTTCGCTCTCTGCTCCCTCCTTCACAAAACTCCCAGATCTTCCTGACCTCACTCTCAGCTAACATCCCTCCCTCTCGTTTCCCTGAGTTTCAGTCCCATCGTATTGCATCTCTGAGCAGCATTTGGCAACGCCGATCATTTCCTTCTTGTGGAAAGACTTTCTCTCTTTGGCCTCTGAGATACCATACTCTCCTGGTTTTCCTCCTCAGCATCCTTCTCTAGATTCCAAATGTTGGAGTGACCCTGAACTCTGTCCTCAGCTTTCCTCTCTCCTCTATCTACACTCATTCCCTAGGTATGAGTGTAGGCAGTCCCGTGGCTTTATACATTATCTCTATCTCTGTGATTCCCACTTTAAATCCCTAGCCTGAGTCATTCTGTCTTTCTGAAGCTGCAGACACATATATCCAACTGCCTATTGACTTCTCTACTTGAAGGTCTAGTTGGCAATTTCACGTGTCCAAAACCTGTTCACTTCTCCCTACTCAGACCAAACTCTGTCCCTCCCAATATCCCCCCATATTTGTGACTGAAGCCACCATTCACCCAGTTGCACATGCCAAAAACCTTGCAGTTACCCTTGACTTCTTTCCCTCTCACCTCACATCCAATCCATCTGCAAATCTCTCTGTTCTATGTAAAAACAAAAAAAATAAAAACAAAAAAACCCTAATCTGATCATTTCTCCCCACTTCCTTCCTGACCATACTCGTTAAAGTCAGCATGGGGTATTATTTAGACTCTTGCAATCTCTTCCTAACTGCTTCTACTCTGAGCTCTCTAGGACCAGAGTCCTCTTTGGAAAAATCAACCCATGCCCCCACTCCCAATTCTCTAGTAGTTTTCCATCACAAAATAAAATCCAGATTCCTTATTAAGACCTCCTCTGATTTGGCCCCCCATCACCTGGCCCACCCCCATTCCCCACCAATCTCTGTTTCACTCACTGCACTGCAGGCACGCAGTTACTCTAACACACCAGGCATATCCCCTCTGCTTGAAGTGTTCTTCCTCCGGGTGGTCGCCATAGCTCACCTCCTTAAGTCATTCCATCTTCTGCTTAAATGTCCTCTCTTCAGAAGACTCCCTGACCACACTGGCATCCCCATCACTGTCTATCCCTTCTTTGCTTTATTTTTCCTGTGGGTTCCCCCCCCAACACTTCCTGCCTCAGCCAGTATTCTTAGTTCGTTTGTTAGTGAGTTCGCTAGTTGGTTATATACTTACCCACTAAAACACCGCTTTGGGAGAACAGGGACCCTCCGTACCGTTGTACCCCCAATTCCTAGAACAGTCCCTGGCACACAGGAAACTCTCCAAAAATATGCGTTGAATGAATGACTTGCCAAAGCCAAGGGGTGCAAATAAGTGCACATCCAGTAGATTTCCATGGGCACCTGCTCCTCCCCAACATCCCCCCACATACCCCCCCTTTTCATCTCTAGGGAGATGGCAACACTTCCCGGGGTTGGAGGAGGGGCACCTCCGTTTCCTTTGTCCTCCCACCTCGTGGGGGAGTCAAGACTCAGTGGGCGGTGAGCGGACAGAGGTCCCTCTCTATGGTCTTACTCCCCAGGCCCCTCCTCCCTAGCACCCGGCGTGCCTCTATGGTTCTTCCTGTCATTAGTCGGGAGGGGGCGCTGTGCGCAGGCGCGGGGTGAAGCCACGGCGGGGCCGGAAGGAGTGCAGCGGCGGCCTCGGCGGCGGCGGCGACGAAGCTGTCGGCGGCCGCTCCTGGTGACTAAAAACCGTGGCGATAGAGGCCGCCGAGCCCGCCTGGCGAGCCGGCGAGCTGAGTGGCGAGTAAGTGTCGGCAGCGGGGCGCACCCGGCTCCACGGCAGGCCGCGTGAGGCGAGTGGCGTCTCAGCCCGGCGCCTCCATTAAGCCCCGGGGTGGGGGCGGGGGCGGGGGCCACGGCCGTGAGGGGCGGCGGGGCCGCAGAGTCGGGGGCACGGGCCTGGCCCGGCGGCCGCCCGAACGCGAGCGGGCCCGGGGCCGCGCGGGGCGCCGCCAAGTGCCGGGCGGCGGGAGCAGCGGGGCCGGCGGCGAGGCGGGAGCCACAAAGGCGCAGGCGGCCGGCGAACCCTCCCCCGCTCCCGCCACTTCGGGAAGTTTCGCGGGCCGGTCCTTCGGTCTGCTGCGCGAGGGCGAAAGCGCCGACAGACCGAGTTTCCCCGGCTGCACCTCGCGGGAGGCGGCGTCGGTGGAGCCGAGCGCGGCCTGGAGCGCGCGGGCGGCGATGCACTGTGACTCTGAACTCCGGCGCCCCCGGGCGAGGGGCGCCGGGCCTCAGTCCCCAAACCCTCCCAAGTCGGTTCAGGAGGGCTGTCTCCTCGGGAAAGCCGGCGACTCCCAGCCAGCCCTCGTGAGGACATTCAAGTGCGTCAAAACCCTCTGCAGCGCGGGTAACACGAACCCGACAAATGTGCCTGGAGCGCCGCGCCGTGAACAAGACTGGCGTTCCCGCGTGGGATGTGGATGGAGACTGCGTGGAATGATTGTCCCAAAACTTTGGGCCACTTCAGTCCTGTGCGAGACCCCCTCCCCCCCAAGGGTGCCTGCGGGGTTCCATGCAAACCAGCCGGGGGCCTTGTCGAATACGTTGCGATAAATGGCTGGGTACGGCCGGTCCTAGGCCCTTTGCTAATGCAAAAAGAAGATTTATTTGCCCTGCTGGGAGCTGGCAGAGGACAGGGAAGATTTTAGGACCGACTTCAATTTTAGCACGCTTGCCTGAAGAAGGACTGCCAAGAAACAGCCTTGCTTTGTTGTGTTTATTGTATAGGTAATTTATTGGAGCTGGGGGTAGGGAGTGGTGTGAATCTGAGGAAATAGCTGGAGAACCGGGGGCCAGATTTGAGATCTCCCCCGTAAACCTAAATAGAGGCTAGCGGGCAGCAAGTGAAAAAGAAGCCTTCCAGCCCTGTGGAGGAATCTAATAAAGGAAGTTGAAATATGAGTCAAGGAGACAAAGTTTATGAAATAGGGTAGAAATAGTGCGCCTGTGTTGGCTAACTCTGATGGCTTCTATTTAATCAGTGTTCTTTATGGTCTAGGCTGTGTTAGGGGCTTTTCAGACCTTATAACTAATTCTCATAGCTGGCAATGTTATTTTATCTTCATTGTCAGTAAGGCAAAACATGCTCGTAAGCATGTACTAGACACTGTTCTAAGCATTTTTTATATATTAATTCCTTTAATCTTCAATGGTGGGGGTTATTATCCTTATTTTAAAAAGGAAGAAAAAAGGTACTGAAAAATAACTTACGTAGTCACAAAGCTTGTAAGAGCTGGGACTTGAACTCAGTTTGGTTCCATAATTTGTGCTCCTAATAATTTTGCTCTTCCTGCAGATGATATTTATTCAAAAAGTTCTGGAGTATTTACTGGGTGCCAGGCAGTGTGTGATGTCCTGTGGCTATGGGAATGAATAAGATGGGGG
The DNA here is from genome assembly GCF_003265705.2 of Callorhinus ursinus. NCBI lineage: Eukaryota > Metazoa > Chordata > Mammalia > Carnivora > Otariidae > Callorhinus > Callorhinus ursinus. The sequence goes on from NW_027397132.1 coordinate 2,244,174, forward strand.
TGCCCACATCCTTAGACCTTGTTTTAGCAGAGGAGATAGCTACTTAACATAGCTTCCTAAGTAATTGTAGATTATTATTGTGCCAGGTACTCTGAAGGATTGAGATATGTTGTGTGAATGAATAGTGGGGATGGTCAGGAAAGGTTTTTCTGAGGAGGTGATATTTAAGATGAGAAACTCAAGGATGAATGGAGTTAATTTGGTCAGAGGCAGTAAAAAATAATCAGCCTGCTGGAGGGAAGAGGAAGATGCATGGCATGTTCAAGGGACTGGAGCCATGGTCCCTGCAGAACTGTGAATGAGGAAGAGGTGTAAGGTGAGGCAGCACTTCACAGGCCATGGAATTTTGGTTCTACCATGATGACATTTTATGATTAAAAAACCAGCATACGTCCGTGCAGTATGAAAATATGTCAGAGAGTAGACCTGTAGGCACTATGCGGATAGAAGGGGCAGTGTATGATGAGTTCACAGAGGATTCACCTGTAAAAAGGTGGTTGAAAACACTGATTTTTCCCCCCTTGTGGATGAGGATATGCTTGCTTATTCCAGTTTCTGAACCAATTTTCACTTGACATTTGAAGAAAATCTTAAGGTTAAATATGTTAAACTCTTTAGCCTACGCAGTGAAGATTTTGAGTTTAATTTTTGGTTTAAAACTTTTCCTATTGTAGGGCGCCTGGGTGGCTCAGTCGTTAAGCGTCTGCCTTCGGCTCAGGTCATGATCCCAGGTCCTGAGATCAAGGCCCACATCAGGCTCCCTGCTCAGCGGGAAGCCTGCTTCTCCCTTTCCTACTCCGCCTGCTTGTGTTCCCTCTCTCGCTGTCTTTCTCTCTCTCTCTCTCTCTCTCTCTCTCTCTGTCAAATAAATAAATAAATAAATCTAAAAAAAACCCAAACCTTTCCTATTGTAGAAAGGCACTGATAAGAGGATTTTTAGAGCTCCTTTAAACTCTGCTAAAACTCCAGACTAATTGTCCACATAATTCTGTCTGTAATTACGGATGCTATTTTATCTTAGTTCTTTCATTTTGTCTGCATACTAAAATATACACGCATTGCATTTTCTTATTCTGAACTCATCACTTGCCTCGTTCTTTTTTTTCTTTAAAGATTTTATTTTTTTGAGAGAGAATGAGAGAGAGAGCGAGCATGGGGGGGGAGGGTCAGAGGGAGAAGCAGACTCCCCGCTGAGCAGGGAGCCCGATATGGGACTCGATCCTGGGACTCCAGGATCATGACCTGAGCCGAAGGCAGTCGCTTAACCAACTGAGCCACCCAGGCGCCCTTGCCTTGTTCTTTCTTAAGAATATCGCCATCCTCTAGTCACTGAACATCTAGGTGTCCTCAACATCTAGGTCAGTTTTGACTCCTTCTTGCCTCATGGCTCTTTACATACAAAAATCCCATTGAATCTAACTCTAGTTGGTATCTTCTTTTTTCTCTCCCTGCTTATTGTTATCTCTAGTTCATACTTCACTGTCTCTTGTTTCCTGGGTTTCCTGCTACCAGATGTTTTTTACAGTCTTAACGCAGTTAGGTTGATTTTCCTAAAGTACAAGCCTCTGTATTCTTACTGGTTAGAAAATAAAATTTGAGCTGTTACCCATAGTTGCATAGAGCAAACCACCGCCAAACTTAGTAACTTAATATGACAATTTTATTTGTCGACAATTTTGTGAGTCAGGAGATTGGGAAGGACTAATCTGGGCTGTTCTTTCTGATCCACATGTCGCTAGCAGAGGTAGTAGGGCTGGAGGTTCCACTTCCAAAATGCTTTTTCACTCCCATGCCTTGTCAGGGACTGCTGGGAGGGTGGGTTCAGCTACATTTTCTTTCTCCAGGTAGTGTCAGGGCTTTCCACGTGATCTCTCCATCAGGAGTCAGACTTCTTAATGGTGATTCTGGGCTTCAGGAGCCCTAGGTGGAAGCTGCTCAAAGTTCTTAAAGGCAAAGCTTGGAGCTAGCACAGCATTCAGTTTAGGTTAAATACAGCTCTTTGGGCTAAGCTTCCCTGACTACCTGCCCTCTCCCAACTGGAATAGTGTCTTTATTGTGCTAATTCTTTATATTTTGTAGTATATTTAATTGTGTGCAGAGTTTCTCTCACTGATTGTACTCCCAAGTTTTTTGAGGCAAGATCCATGTTGGATTTTCTTTGTATGTATTCCTCATGATGCATAACACGACTTTTTTTTTTTTAAGATTTTATTTGAAAGGGAGAAAGTGAACACAAGCGGGGGGGGGGGGACGTGAGGGGAGGAGCAGAGGGACCAGCAGACTCCCCGCTGAGCGCAGAGCCTGATGCAGGGCTTGATCCCAGGACCCCTGGATCATGACCTCAGCTGAAGTCAGACGCTCAATGAACTGAGCCACCCACGTACCCCACAACTGTTTTATACCATGTGGCAAGACCACAGTAAATATTTGCTATTCTTTATTTTTTAAAGATTTTATTTATTTATTCATGAGAGAGAGAGGGAGAAGCAGGCTTCCCCACTGAGCAGGGAGCCCGATGCGGGACTCGATCCCAGGACCCTGGGATTACGACCTGAGCCGAAGGCAGACGCTTAACCATCTGAGCCACCCAGGCGCCCAATCTATATTAATTTTAATTTTAAATAGTAATGTAGGGGCGCCTGGGTAACTCAGTTAACTGTCCGACTCAATTTCAGCTCAGGTCTTGATCTCAGGGTCCTAAGTTCAAGCTCCATGCTGGGCTCCACCCTGGGCATGAAGCCTACTTAAAATAATAATAATAATAATATTAATAATAATATAAATCCAGTCCAGTTTAGAAAAGTCAAAATATAACTACTTTAAACTTATTACTTAGAAATAACCATTATTAACTTTTTGTTGTCGATTTAATATTAATTAAACCTTAGTATAGGCTTACAACGAATGGATATCCAAATAATGGTTAAGATGAGCTAGGATTTGAATGAAGAACAATAATCACTTATAGTCACTCAGAAAACCATGCTGGGAAGCGTTGTGGGCATGTCAGCTTCTTCCAGCCTGTGCCTGGCTCTGCTTTGCCCACCTTTTGCTGGAAAAAGAGATTAACTCTTTAAGTTGGAAACATCTTTTATTACCCCAAGACCAGTGTTGCTGAAGTGACAGACATATTTATGGAGATTACTCTGGGAAGCAGGAATACCACAAAACCCCAGGACCACACAGTATTCTGTTAGGAGCATGGGGAAGGAAAAATGGAGATGTAACACAAATAGAAGGATGAGAAGAAATTTATTTATAACTGAAGAAAATCCTGATAAACTGTTGTCCCTTAAGCCATGGTACCCGACTCTGGTTATATATGGCTCTGATGAACAGCTCCAGTCTCTGATGGATGAAGATGTTTTTGGAGCCACTCATTCATTCAGCAGCTGTGCATGACACAGGAAATACAGCTATGAATAAGAAACTGTCAGGGGCATATGGAGAACACAATTCAAATGTGAACTTTCTCATGTGTTGATATATCCATCCAAGGAAGGGAAGGGGATTTAAAAAAAAAAGGTAATGAGGACAGTTGTAGGAGGTGGAAGAGAATATAGAATTGTCACCTCATTTTTTTTTAAGTTTTTGTGATGTAGTAGTACTACATACGATTCTCCATGGGGTAAGGAAGCAATAAAATGTATGCTCATTTTTGTTTCTAATTTGGAAGCATTATCTGTTATACTGACTATAGAGTATAGTCACAAATGTACATATGATAAGTTTTACAATAAAAAGAAGAGGCAAGAACAATTCTCTGTTAGGTAGCATTTCCCATTTCTGGATTCCACCTTTGTTTAGCTATTTTCTTCAGCTGTCTGATGAAGAAGCTACTTCCAGAGGAAAAATGAAGTTTCTTATAGAAGGAAGTAAAGGTTTAACTGTGAATAGTTACAATAAAACTAGTGAAAAGTAACCTGGAAGAGGAAAATAAAGCCCTCCCCCCACGTTTGGCTGTCTTGTCAACTTACTAATAAACACTGTACATCTACTGTGTACTTTTGATAACAAGCTCCTGTTTTGGTGGCATTTACCACTTACAAAGTGGCTTCTCATATTCCAACACAGCCTTACAAGGTAAGAATAGCAATTTCCATTTCATAGGGAATAACAGTAGTCATAATGTGACACTTGGTATGTGCTACACGCTATGGTAAATATATTTAATTAAATTAATTTTAAAACAACTATTTTCATTTTACAAATAAACTAGGTCCGAGAGATTAAGCAATTTACGCAGTCACTGATTGACTAAATGGTGAAACCAGGGTTCATGCTTAGGTAGTTTGATCGGAAGCCCAGATGAGAGGATTGAATGTCAGGGACTTGAATGACCTTTACAGAGAAGCTAGTCAGGAGTAGAAATTCCCTCATCAGACTCCTTTTCTCACTGAAGCTTGGGGTCATTGTATGTACCACTCACTCATGAGGAATCTTGCTTTTAAAGCACCACTAGTAATCTGTTTTAACTACAGCTTGACATTCTAATAAATTGGGGAGATGTAAAATGAATCACATTTCCCTTTGATTTCCAGTATAAAACTGAAAGAAGTAAAAGAAGAAACAAGAAATGTGGCTAGTGGAATTATGTTCAAAATACTTTTTAAAAATTGTATTTGAAAGAAAAGTTTTGAATACAGTTCAAATTTCATTAGAGGTCTTTCTACCATGCTATTTATAAATGATGTCATTGTTACTTCGAGTGAGATTTGAAATTTTTAAAAACAGAGATACCTTTGTCCAGTTATAGATACCAGAACGTTTTACTGTAAAACTTAGTCTTAATACACAGCTTAGTATTCTCTCAGTTGGAAAAATGCTGATGTTATTTGACTTAAAACTCTTTGTAGACATTATATGAGAAGCCAGAATCTGGGGTCTACTTTCTCTAAAGCATGTAGTTTCTCTCAGGAAGGCCAGGAAAATTGAGATTTTCTTAGAACCAAAAGGTTGGTTCTTCATTATTTTCATCAAAGTAAATAAAGCAAGAAAATGGTTCAAAAGTCAAAGTACTACTGTTTCACAGAGGCAACCACTTTTTTCCTCTTATAACGGCTTTTGTTCCCCTAACTTTCCCATTTTGAAATAGAGTACACACAAAGAAGGTTGACCCCAAACTAAGTTTAGGCCTGTGCCTAAACTTCATCTAAATGAAGTCATTCAAGATATATTCTCTTACGTTTGGATTCCTTCACTCAACCATTATGTATGGTTGTTATAAGATGCTTGTATCCACCACCCAGTTTAAGAAGTAGACCATCTCGGGGCGCCTGGGTGGCTCAGTCGTTAAGCGTCTGCCTTCGGCTCAGGTCATGATCCCGGGGTCCTGGGATCGAGCCCTGCATCGGGCTCCCTGCTCGGCGGGAAGCCTGCTTCTCCCTCTCCTACTCCCCCTGCTTGTGTTCCCTCTCTCGCTGTCTCTCTCTCGCTGTCAAAAAAATAAAATCTTAAAAAAAAAAAAAAGACCATCTCCAAGCTCCATCCGTGTATCCTATCCTGATCATAACTCATTCCTTCCCCCTAAAATTAACTATTAGTCTGACTTTTATAATCATTTTCTCATATTTCTTTATCACCCGAGTACATTCCTAGATACTGTAATCTCGTTTTAAAATTTGGTGTTTTTTTAAAATCGAAGTTTCTTCTTCCATTCCTTTTCTTTTTTCCTTATAATTTATCTGTTGTTGAACCTGAACTATTTGATGTGTAGTTTCCCAGAGCGTAGCTAAGCGTCAGACTTATAAAAAATTATCATTCCCATATAGAGCCTTTTTAAACATTTTTTTTCTGATCCTCATTAAATACTAAGGAATAAGATTTTACTGGATGGGACTGAATTTTGGAGGGTCACAAACCACTGTAACACCTTTAGATCTTTTCACACCCTTGCAAAAGCACTCCCATTGAGAATACATGGTCTGGGTTTCATGCTTATGGTACAATTCAAAAATCTCATTTTTCCTCTAGCCTCTATTCTAAAAATGTGACTGGATCCAGATCCTTGTCCAAACTCTGGTTCCATCTCTTTGCAAGACTATAGATAGTGTTCTTTCCTTGGAAGGCACTTAGTTCTTGTCTCTACAATGTTAGCAGCCAGTGATATTCAAGGTCTAGATCCAGTAATTGATTGAGGATGGCAAAATGATGTTTTAATTGGATTTTTAAAATCAATACTGGAATATTTTTATAAAGAAACCACTTGTCTACTGTTTGGTCATACAGTGACATACAGTTCATGTAGAAAAGGCAAGAAACAAGAAAGTACCCGATTCTTTGCCTTTATTTTATTACTTATTTATTGAGAGGAAGAGAGAGAGTCTTTTTTTTTTTTTAAAGATTTTATTTATTTATTTGAGAGAGAGAGAATGAGAGATAGAGAGCATGAGAGGGAAGAGGATCAGAGGGAGAAGCAGACTCCCCGCTGAGCAGGGAGCCCGATGCGGGACTCAATCCTGGGACTCCAGGACCATGACCTGAGCCGAAGGCAGTCGCTTAACCAACTGAGCCACCCAGGCGTCCGAGAGAGAGAGAGTCTTAAGCAGGCTCTACACCCAGCGTGGAGCCCAACGTGGGGTTTGATCTCACGACCCTGAGATCCTGACCTGAGCCGAAATTGAGTCAGACGCTTAACTGACTGAGCCACCCGGGCACCCCTACTTTACCAGTTTTAAAGATAATGTAGTGGTTGATACCATCCTTTGAAAATGACCTTTTTAAAAATAATTATGAGCATTTTCATTTATGTGTTTTCTTAAGAGATTCATGCCATATTATCTTTCTTGGAACTCAAAATGTCCCATGTTTGGCCAGTGGGAGCCTCTTTGGGATTTTTTTTTTTCTGAGTTACTCTGACAGAACCCAGTCTTTGATAAATAGTTTTTTGATTGCTTTCTTGGTATCTGATATGACAGGGTGTTGTAGGCTCATTTTGTAAGATTCCTGCTCCAGAATTGGAATTAGTAGTTTCTCAAAAAAGCCCTGGTTTCTTTTGGTGGGAAATAGTATTTAAAGACCATAATCTAGGCAATGTGTATGTTCATTGCTACAAGTAATTTGTTTTTAGGCCTTTTTTTGGGGGGGGGTACAGAACAAAAATATTTTATGAGTTCACACTAATAATTGTAATTCAAATTTAGGGCTATTGGGGTTTTCTATATTATAAGTAAGATTCCTTTTTTCTATTTACACTGAAATTCTTGATTCTCAAGGGCACAAGGATTAATAGATTTAGAATAGTCCATAACTGCTAATCTTTTTAACTTGTTACACACAAAAGTGTCAGAATGAAAGTCTCAGAATGTCACAACCATTACGATTACATGACTTTAAAATTTTGCATATGCTTCCCCTCCCCATAATTTTTATAATTGTACTATATTCCTTAATTTTAGTTCTCATTTAATCTTTGTGCTACAAGTAATTACATATTTAATGTTTACTGCCAGTCTTTGTGTTGGTGTCTTTAGTCATTTTGGTTGCCTGAAGTTTATTTTTCTGTCAAATTCCTCAGGAAGGTCCTGTAGAAACAATCAAAAATCCATAAGTTCTTTTATATTGATAAATTTATTTGTGCTCCTTTTCTTTGAAATTATTTTTGCTGGATACAAAATCTCTGGCTCATATTTTTTTAAAGTATCCTATACCATTTTCTAATGGCATAAAGCATCACTATCAAAGTCTGCTAATCTAATTTTCTTTCTTTTCAGTGTCTCAAGCCCAGGTCCTAAAAGGATTTCTTTAAAGTATGTGTGTCTTGATGGTTGTCATTTTAGGTGGGTTTTTTGTTTTTTGTTTTGTTGTTTAGGTATTTACTGCATTCTTTTGAAATGTCTTAACATTTTTATTTTAGGAAAAATTTTTTTCCTTTACAATTTTTAGTATTCTCTTCCCTTTCGATTTATTCAAGAGGTGCTGTTTGTTACGTTGGACAGTGTTTGTCTTGAATATTTGTTCCTTGATCTCTTTAGTTTTCTATTTAAAATTCTCCTTTTACCTTTCAGTTCTCCTAAGCAGTATGCGTTATGTTTACTCACACTTGTGTTCCTTCTAATTTAGCCTTCACTCCTGAAACTTTTTTTTTGGTAGTTTTATGGTTTTATTAACACAAATATGACGTGCACAACAAGCTGTCTATTAATTTTCTTTGCTGGGCAGCTTGGCGTTGGGATTGGTGACTCTACCAGCTGGGCTGCTCTTTCCACAATAGCTTTGCGGTTCTTGGAGGGGACATTGTGAGCAATCTCTGCACAGTAAGATTTGTTTCATATCAGCAGCAGTTCAAGCTCCTTGACGTTGTGGACTAGGAACTTCCGGAAGCCACTGGGCAACATGTGCTTTGTTTTCTTGTTGCTCCCGTAACCAACGTTGGGCATCAAGATCTGGCCCTTGAATCTTCTGCGCACCCTATTGTCAATTCCTCTGGGTTTCCTCCAGTTGTGCTTAATTTTGACATAGCGGTCTGACTGGTGCTGGATGAACTTCTTGGTCCTCTTTTTAACGATCTTGGACTTCACCAGAGGTCTGAGGGCAGCCATGATGCCCAGTAACAGATGGCTGCCACCTCCACAGGCAGCGCCAAGGAAGAGGGGAAGCTCCTGAAACTTTTTTTAATTTTTGTTTCTTTCCTGAGATCTGTCATTCCATTTCTGAGTTTTCTAGTTCTGATTTATATTGTTTTATGTCTTGTATTATTTTCATAGTGTCCTTTAGGTTGTTAAATCTTTCTGGCATGTTTTAGGGGCGCCTGGGTGGCTCAGTCGTTAAGCATCTGCCTTCGGCTCAGGTCAAGGTCCCAGGGTCCTGGGATCGAGCCCTGCATCGGCCTCCCTGCTCAGCGGGAAGCCTGCTTCTCCCTCTCCCACTCTCTCTGCTTGTGTTCCTGCTCTCGCTATCTCTCTCTCTGTCAAATAAATAAAATATTTTTAAAAAATTTTTTAATCTTTCTGGCATGTTTTCATTGTTTATAGGGATGTTTTGCTGCTGCTTGTTTTTCTTATAACTTTATAAGAGTTTTGACATAATTTCTTTACTCATTTTTATTTTTCAGCAGAAACTCCGCAAGCCAGAATCTTTGCTCATTTTTAATGACACTGGTTTTCTTGGACTTTTAGAAGGAGGGTAGTTTAGGATAGCTTTTCAAACCTCACAGAACTCCCTTTTTGTGCAGTGTTCAAAATATGACAGCTTGCGTTTTGAGATTTCTGGCTTCGTCCTCTATTGTTATGTAGGCCTGCCTTCTCTTTGTCTTTATTGTCTCTGTCTTACTCAATTTCATTCTTCCCAGCTTTTCATCTCGTTGGGCCCTGTCCTGCAAGGGAGCCCTGCTAGATCAGGTTTGAAACTTTATGGGTCCTAGACTGCTTCACTCTCAGATCTTAACTTGAATTCCTTGCACTCCCCTGTTGTTGAACTGAGCAAACCCCTTCCTGGTGTTCTCGCAGCTTTCTCAGATTGGCCTGTGTGCTTTTCAGTGAATACATGTTGGTTGTTTGGGGGTTGTCCTTTTCTCAGGTCTGAATGATTCCCTGTGTTTTCTGAGGCACAAATGGTACTTCAGAGATCTCTCATGGCTCCTGATGATTTGTCTTGGGTTCGTATTTGGAAGTTTATAGTGATTCTTTCTTAGTTTTTTTTCTAATTTGGAATTTTTTTGTTTTTTGTGTGTGGTTTTTTTTTTAAGATTTTATTTATTTGACAGAGACAACAGCGAGAGAGGGAACACAAGCAGGGGGGAGTGGGAGATGGGAGAGGGAGAAGCAGGCTCCTCACTGAGCAGGGAGCCCGATGTGGGGCTCGATCCCAGGACCCTGGGATCATGACTTGAGCTGAAGGCAGACACTTAATGACTGAGCCACCCAGGTGCCCCAGGAATTTTTTTGTTTTTAGATGAGACTTTGAGTAGGTTCAAAAACTGTGGTGCTGCTGTCTTCCCAGAATTCCCTTGTGATTCCTGTTTACGTTCCTCTGATGTCTCATAATGTTGGGCACGTCTTCATTTGTTAACAGGCCTTTTGGGTTTCCTCAGGGTACTCAACATTGGGAATTCAAATTTTTTAGCCCATTTTTCCTTGAAGTTGTCTGGTTTGTTCTTGTGTTTTTCGTCTACCATTAAGTGTTTTTTATATTTGTTGGATAGGAGCTCTTTGTTATATGTATTGCAAATTTTTTCTCCCAGTGGCTTGCCTTTTCACTCCTAATAATTTCTTCTGTGAATAGAAGTTTTTATTTTTGATGTACAGTATTTCAGTTTTTTCTATTATGGATAGTACTTTTTATATCCTATTTAAGCTATCTTTCCCAACTCCCAAGTTTGTGAAGGTATTTTTTTATGGTATCTTCTAGAAACTTTTTTACCTTTCTGTTTAAATCAAGAGTTCACGTAAAGTCATTTTTGTCTAAGGCATGAGGAAGAGACCTAGTTCCTCATTCTTCTGCCCCCCCCATACAGCTTTCTAGTACAGCATTATAGAGTAAAAACATGTTTTCCACTGCTCTGCAATGCCACTTTTGTCATAAATCAGACATCCACATGAATGAATATTTTTGGACTCTGTTCCTTTGGTCTTTTTTTCTCTTCTTTTGCCAATACCACATGGTCTTAATTAACTGTAGCTTTGTATTGATTAAGACTTACTACCTGATGGGGCGCCTGGGTGGCTCAGTTGGTTAAGCGACTGCCTTCGGCTCAGGTCATGATCCTGGAGTCCCGGGATCGAGTCCCGCATCGGGCTCCCTGCTCGGCGGGGAGTCTGCTTCTCCCTCTGACCCTCTTCCCTCTCGTGCTCTCTGTCTCTCATTCTCTCTCTCTCTCTCAAATAAATAAATAAAATCTTAAAAAAAAAAAAGACAAAACATTGTAAACATTTAAAAAAAAAAAAAAAAAGACTTACTACCTGATAGTGTAAATCTTCCACCTTTTGTTTTTCTTAATGAATGCCTTGTTTATTCTTGGCTCTTTGCATTTTCCTGTAGATTTTAGAATCACCTAGTATATATCCACTTTTTAAAATCCTATTAAGGCTATATTAAATCTGTAGATCAATTTGGGAGGAATTGACATCTTTACAAAATTGAGCTTTCCAGCCCATGAATATGGTATGTCTCTCCATTCCTTAGTGTTCTTTGGTTTCTCTCAGTGATTTACAGTTTTCTATATAGAGATCTGGCATGTCTTTCATTGCATTTATTCCTTGGTATATGATAGTTTTTGATGCTACTCTAAGGAGTATCCTTTGAAAGTACCATTTTCTGATTGTTTCTTACTGGTATAGTGTTCATTTTTGTATATTGGCCATGTATCCAGAGACGTTGTTATTCATTACACTTACTCATTATAGTGGTATTTCTATGTACAGTCACATATACAAATATAATTTTGTCCTGTTATCTTCCAGTATTTTTATCGTTTTTTTTTAAGTAGGCTCCACACCCAGCATGGGGCTTGTACTCAAGACCCCAAGATCAAGACCTGAGCTGAGATCAAGAGTCGGACACTCAACCGACTGAGCCACCCAGGTGCCCCTGTTGTTTTATCTTTTGATAATCCATCTGGAATTGATGTTTATGTGTGGTATAAGGAATAAATCAAGGCTCATTTTCTTCCCATATAGATACCCACTTGGCCCAGCAGGGTTTATTGGAAGACCATTCTTCCCACCGCGTTGTAGTAGCACCTTTGTTTTTATATGGATGACCAAATGTATATGGGTCTGTTTCTGAGCCCTCTATTCTATTTCTCTGTCTTTGCATCAATATACAATCTTACCATCTGCAAATAATGCCAGTTTAATTTCTTCAGCTTGATATTTTCTCTTTATTGCCCTACTCCACTTGATACAACCTCCAGTACAGTGTAGACAAGAAATGGTGAAAACTCCTCAATTTCAGGGAGAAAGCTTTTCATTGTTTTACTGTTAGATGTGAGGTTTGCTCTAGTATTTTTGAAATGTCTTTAACTTGATGAAGGAAGTCTTTTCTAATAACTAATAGGCTGAGAGATTTTAATCATGAATAGGTGTTAAATTTTAATGCTTTTTTCTCCCCCAGCCTGCTGCAATGATTATATAGTTTTTTCTTTATTCCAGTTATGTAACTTACTTTGCTTTGGTTATGATTTTTGCCTCTGTGTTCATGATAGATATCGGTCTTTCTTGTGCTGTTCTTAGGAGCTTTTAGTATCAAAATTATACAGGCCTCATAAAATGATTCAGAAATAATGTTCTTTTGCTGTTCTGAGTTTTTGTAATATTAGTTACATTTCTTCCTCAAATACTTAGAAGACTTTACTGGGAAAGGTTACAGAGCTTTTACAGTATTCTTTGTGGGAAAGTTATTAATTACTGATTCAGTTTCCTTATTTGGTACAGCTCTGTTCAGATTTAAAATTTTCTTTGTTCAGGGGCACCTGGCTGGCTCAGTCCACAAAGCATGTGACTCTTGATCTCAGGGTGGTGAGTTTGATCTCAGGGTGGTAAGTTTGAGCCCCACAGTGGGTATAGAGATTACTTAAGTAAATAATTTATAAATAAATAAATGAATGAATAAATGTTCTTTGTTCAGCTGTGGTAAGTTGTATCTGAAGGAGTTTGCCCATTCACAATTTCATATTAATTGGTATAAAATTATTATAGTATTCCTTTTATATTGTAGAATCTGTAGTGGTATCTTCTTTTACATTCCTGATAATGGTTATTTGTGTTTTCTCCCATTTTTCCTTGATGAATTACGATAGAGATTTATCAGTCTTCTTAATCATTTTAGAGAAACAACTTTTTGTTTGGACTTTATATGTTTGTATCTGTTTTGTTGATTTCTGCTGTTATGATTGTCTTCTATTTTTCTGGTTTGATTTACTGTGCTTTTTCCACCTTCTTGAGATCAAGGCTTTGATCATTGATTTCTTGGTCCTTTTTCTTCTAAAATAGCATTTGGATGTATAAATTGCCCTCTAAACACTGCCTTAACTTCAGCCTACGAATTTTGATGTATTTTGTTTTCATTACCGTTTGGTTCATCCAGTCAAAATACAGGAGTTTCTAATTTTCATTGTAATTTCTTCTTTAACCCATGAGTTGTTTAGTTTGCTTAATTTCCAATATTTAGAAATTTCCTAGTTATCTTTCTTTTACTGGCTGTTCTGTGTGATTTCAAGCCCATGAAATTTGTTGAGACTAGCCTTATGACTCAGGATATAATCCGTTTTATAAATGTTCCCTATATACTTGAAAAGAATGTGTTCTGCAGTTGCTATAAATGTCAGTGAGGTCAAGTGGTTTGATAGTACTGTTCAAGTCTGTCCAGCTATAAGTGTGGATTTGTGTTACTTCCTTAAGGTCTGTCAGTTTTAGGCATATGTGTTTTGAAGCAATAGTATTAGATTCGTACACATTTGGTATTATATCTTCTGTGAGTTGACCCTCTTAACTGGATGAAATCTCCCTACTCATCTCTAATACTACTTATGTCAATTTTGTCTGATCCTAGCCTATTCATAGAGTTTTTCATGGGTTTTGTTGTACCCCTTCTGCTCTCACCCAAAAAGGAAAAGGTTAAATAGTTGAAAAGAGCTTCAACATAGAATTGGAGTTTATTTAAAAAATCAGATGGATGTTTTATGACTGAAAAATAAAGTATCTTAGGAGTTATTGATGTTCAGTATATTGCTTTCCATCCTTTTACTTTAAAGCTTTTTCTTATACATAAAAGTGTTTATGTAATATAATTTTCAATATGATTGTATTTAAGTTGTATGGAATAATGACTTGTATGTAAATTGCAAAGTGATTACCTCAGGAAGTTTAGTTAACATTCATCATCTCATATGGATAACCCCCCAAAAAAGAGAAAAACGTTTTTTTTTCCTTGCAATTAGATCTTTCAGGATTTACTCTCTTAGCAACTTCGAAATACACCCTACAGCAGCGTTAACTATAGTCCTCATGTTGAACCTTACGGCCCCATTACTTATGTATTTTGTAACTGGAAGTTTGTACCTTTTGACCCCCTTTATCCAATTCTCCTACCTTTGGTAACCACATGTGATCTCACTTTCTACGAGTTTGGGTCTTTGGGAGGTTTTGGGGTTTTTTTGGATTCCACATGTGAGATTATATCATATTTGTCTTTCTGTCTCATTTCACTGAGCGTATAAATGCTTTCAGAGTTCATCCATGTTGTTGCAAATGGCAGGATTTCCCTCTTTTTTTTTTTTCAGATTAGTGTTCTGTTTTCTAGCATTACTTTTTTTTTTCTTTTTTAAATTTATTTATGAGAGAGAGCAGGGGGAGGAGCAGAGGGAGAGGGACAAGCAGACTCCATGCTCAGTGCAAAGCCCAATGCCGGGCTCAGTCTTAGGACCCTGAGATCATGACCTGAGCTGAAACCAAGAATTGGACACTTAACTGACTGAACCACCCAGGTGCCCCTCTATTTTCTTTACCCATTCACTGAATGAACACTTAGGCTGTGTCCACATCTTGGCTATTGTAAATAACGCTGCAGTGAACATGGGGGTGCAGATAGCTCTTGAACATTAGTGATTTCTTTTCCTTCAGATATATACCCAGAAATGGAATTGCTGGATCATATGATAGTTTTATTTTTAATTTGTTTTGTTTTGTTTTAATATTTTATTTCTTAGCGTGTGAGAGAGAGAGAGAGCACAAGCAGGGGGGAGAGGTAGAGGCAGAGGGAGAAGCCAACTCCTCAGTGAGCAGGGATCCCGAATCAGGACTCAGCCCCAGGACCCTGGGATCATGACCTGAGCCAAAGCAGACGCTTAACCAACTGAGCCACCCAGGTGCCCCATTTTTAATTTTTTGATGCACCCCCATACTAGTTTCAATAGAGGGAATTTACATTCCCTCCAGTAGTGTATGAGGGCTGCCTTTTCTCCATGTCCTCGCCCGCATTTGTTATCTCTTTATCTTTTTGGTGATAGTCATTCTAACAAGTGGGAGGCTATAGCTCTTGGTTTTGATTTGCATTTCCCTGGTGATTAGTGATATTGAGCACCTTTTCATGTACCTGTAGTGCATAAGAATATCTTATTGGAAAAATGTCTATCTAGATCCCTTTCCCATTTTAAAATTGGATTATTTGCTTTTTGGCTGTTGAGTTGTAGGAGTTCTTTGTATATTTTGAATTTTAACCCCTTACCAGATATTATGAGTTGCAAGTATTTTCTCCCTTTCCATAGGTTGCTGTAATTGAGTTTTTAAGTGTATCTTATTTTTACTTATATGTTCCATCTGTTCTTTGATCCTTTATTCCTCTTTTATATCTTTTGCAATAATTGGTTATTTTTTTTATTATTCTTCTCGCCACCATCAGCTTTTTAGTTATGCATTCTTTTTTTTTTTCCCTTCAGTGGTGTTTTCACCATAAGCTCAGAATGCCACCTTCACCAAATATGTGGGAAGAGGTTGTTGTTTTTTTTAATATTTTATTTATTTATTTGAGAGAGAGAGAGAGAGAGAGAGAGCACATGAGAGGGGGTAGGGTCAGAGGGAGAAGCAGACTCCCTGCTGAGCAGGAGCCCGATGCAGGACTCGATCCCGGGACTCCAGGATCATGACCTGAGCCGAAGGCAGTCACTTAACTGAGCCACCCAGGCGCCCATGTGGGAAGAGTTTTGACAATCCCTCATTCTTAATGTTCTTTTTTTTCTTTTTCAGACCCTTTTGAACAGATAGTCACCATGTTTAGATATTAGCAAGCACATGTGTATGTGTGCATTTGAAAATGGCAGAAGGAAACAATAATGAAGAAGTCATTCACTTGAACAACTTTCACTGCCACAGGGGACAAGGTAAGTGTTTGTTCTCACTTTCTCCCTTTCATAATTGCTTTTTCTCTTTATGGTACGGTCATAGTTTCTTTGAAATTAACCTATTTTGCACCATGTGGAACCCAGAGACATTTCATTTTTAGACCTCAGAACATCTGGTGTAGTGGACTCATCAGACTAGAATTTTGTGTCAAATGGTGACACATACTGGCATGAATGAAGTTGAAGAATCTTTCATCACAAGTGGGTTATTAAGCTATTAATGAGCAAGCCAGAATAAGCTGTGAATGTGCAGTCATTGGATCTTAAGAGGTGGAAGTGTGGGAACTGTGGCAGTTCCGTTTTTGAAGGAATGGGGTCTTCAAAGGAGTGCTTCTCCAGGCCTATATGATCTGAAAGTGCTGCTCTAGCATTTTTGCCTCCTCATATTATGCTTAATTTATTTTTTGCCAAAAGATTCTGGTTGCCTTACAGGGAATTTTAGAGCATGTATTCTTTCATTGTACAGTGTTTAAAATTTGGGGAAGTTCATTGATTCAAAAAGGGAAGGGAGCCTGCATTTCTGTAACATTGCTAAATGCATATGAAATTTCCTGTCAAATTCTAATTCACATTTACACTTAGGCCAAAAGGAGAAAATTCATGCTGCTGAGTAGGAGAAGTATTTTTTGCAAGTATAAATTCCATGGAAGGGGGCACCTGGGTGGCTCAGTTGGTTAAGTGTCTGCTCAGGTCATGATCCTAGGGTCCGGGGATCAAGCCCCAAGTCAGGCTCCCTGCTAGGTGAGGAGTCTGCTTCTTTCTCTCCCTCTGTCCCTCCCCCTCCCCACTGTGTGTGTGCGCGTGTGTGTGCGCGCACGCGTGCACACTCACAAAAGAATTTTTTTATTTTTTTTTAAAGTAAGGGAGATATTTTGTTGTGTTTTTTTTTTAAAGATTTTATTTATTTATTTGGCAGAGAGATACAGAGAGAGAACAAATAGGCAGAGAGGCAGGCAGAGGGAGAGGGAGAAGCACGCTCCCCGCCGAGCAGGGAGCCCTATGCGGGGCTCGAGCCTGGGATTATGACCTGAGCCGAAGGCAGCCGCCTAACTGACTGAGCCACCCAGGCTCCCCTAAAAGAATTTTTTTAAAGAAAATAAATTTCCATGGGAGAAATTGTACCATATTTTTCCCCATTAATAATAATTTGTGCTTATGAAGATTATTTTTTTCCCAGCAGAGGGTAAATTATATACATTTGGCTTTCAGAGAGCATTTAAAGTTGAGCAGATTTTATTAAGCAAATAAAAATATTGCTTTTGAGAAATTTTGAGAAAAATGCTGTGCAAATTATGAGTGCAAAAGTACTAATTTTTAAAGGATTTTATTAATAGTTTATTCTAACTTGGTAGTAAGAGAACCATAATTTATTATGATTCAGAAAGTTTTAAATCTTAGCTGTAATTTGTATATGGGATCATTTCCAAATTTTTTGAACACGTATATCAAATTAATGTTGTAGTTGTTTTGTGACTGGGTTTTAAATACACTTGAACAGAGTTTCAGAACAACTAATTCCTTTGGGGAAATTATTCAGTTTAGAGGTATATTTTTCTGTTAGAAAAGTTTTGTGTGTTTTGCACCCAGCATGAAGATTTTTCTCAGGCATGCAGAGTTGTTTTGTTTTTATGAGCTGTATTAATTTTATTGTGCCAACCCCTGTAGGTTTATTTTTAAATCATCTTTATTGAGGTATAATTTACTTAAATAAATGCACACATTTTAAGCATATAGTTCAGTGGGCTCTGAAAAATGAAAATACCCATGTTACCACCCCCTTTACTCATGATGTGGAACATTTCTGTCATCCCAGAAAGGTTCCTTTATGCCCTCTCTGCGACCAGTCCTCTACTCCTGGCCTAAGAAAACCACTGGTCTGTTTTTTGTTGCTATACAGTTTCATATAAATGGAAGCATACAGTTTATACTCTTTATGCCTGAATTATTCTGCCGAACATAATGTTTTGAGATTCATCCATGGTTGCATGTATCAATTAAATACTTTTTAATTGCTGAGTAATATTTAATTGCAAGAATTCCATACCCAGTAAAAATAGGCTTAAAAATGAAGGTAGGGGCGTTTGGGTGGCTCAGTTGGTTAAGCAACTGCCTTCGGCTCAGGTCATGATCCTAGGGTCCTAGGATCAAGCCCCACATCGGGCTCCCTGCTCCGTGGGGAGCCTGCTTCTCCCTCTCCCACTCCCCCTGCTTGTGTTCCCTCTCTCGCTATGTCTCTGTCTGTCAAATAAATAAGTAAAATCTTAAAAAAAAAAA